>NW_027308349.1:0-122356 GCF_047496885.1 Scyliorhinus torazame | reverse complement strand
TGTGTGAGTGTGTGTGTGAGAGAGTGTGTGTGAGAGAGTGTGTGTGTGAGAGTGTGTGTGTGAGTGTGTGTGTGAGTGTGTGTGTGTGTGAGTGTGTGTGTGAGAGAGTGTGTGTGAGTGTGTGTGTGTGAGTGTGTGTGTGAGAGAGTGTGTGTGAGTGTGTGTGTGAGAGTGCATTTGTGAGTGTGTGTGTGAAAGAGAGAGCGTGGGCTCGATTCACCCGACGCCGAAATCGGGGGTGGCGGGGGTGCCACTTTCGCAATACTCCGCCCCCTGAAAATCGGCGTACTCCGAGAGTGCAGCGCACGCCGTATCCACGGCCTGCGTACGTTGGATGACGCCCGCACCCTGATGGTGCGCCCCCGACCTGCCGAGCTCCCGGCGGCGTGGGCCTCTCATGGTCTCACCCATCAGGCACTCGGCGCGGCGGCTGCGGACACAGTCCATCGGCACCACAGTCGGGGGGAGGGCCGATCCGCGGGCAGGGGGGGAGACATATTCTGTGCTGGAGACTCTGTGGGGGGGAGGGTCCGGGGCACACAAGTCGGCCGAAGGGCGGGCGGGGACTATTTCGCGAGCAGCGTTTGCCATGGAGAAGGGTACAGCAGCTGGAGGCTGTACTGGGAGTTGGAGCTGGGAGCTCTGCGCTGCCGGGCTGCTAGCGCCCCTTTCCCTCCCCCAACCCGGAACACAGAATCGGTGGCCGTGTTGTGCCAGTTTTCCTGGCGTAAATCCCTACTGTTTTCACGCCGGCGTGGGGACTTCATCTCCCAAACGGAGAATCCAGCCCAGTGTGTGAGTGTGTGAGTGTGAGTGGATATGTACTCTCTCTCTCTCTGTCTCTCTCTCTTTGTCTCTCTCTCTCTGTCTCTCTCTCTTTGTCTCTCTCTCTCTGTCTCTCTCTCTCTCTCTCTGTCTCTCTCCCCCTGTCTCTCTCCCCCTATCTCTCTCAATCTCTCTCTCTCTCTTTGTCTGTCTCAATCTCTGTCTCTCTCTCTCTCTGTCTCTCTCTCTCTCTCTGTCTCTCTCTGTCTCTCTCCCCCTATCTCTCTCAATCTCTCTCTCTCTCTGTCTCTCTCAATCTCTGTCTTTCTCTCTGTCTCTCTCCCTCTCAATCTCTCTCCCTGGCTCTCTCCAGCTCTCTCTCAGTCTCTCTCTCTGTCTCTCTCTCTCTGTCTCTCTCTCTCCCCCATCTCTCTCAATCACTCTCTCTCTCTGTCTCTCTCAATCTCTGTCTTTCTCTCTGTCTCTCTCCCTCTCAATCTCTCTCCCTGGCTCTCTCCAGCTCTCTCTCAGTCTCTCTCTCTGTCTCTCTTTCTCTGCCTCTCTCTCTCTCCCCCATCTCTCTCAATCTCTCTCTCTCTCGCCACCTCCTGTTTTGTTACCTGTGTGGTAGGTAACATGTGCGACTCAATCCTTGGTTAGTGATGAGGTCTTCTGAATCCCGATGAAGAAGATTCAAACTCTTCCAGTCGTAACAAAAGGTTTATTGAGTAACTACAACAATATTTACATGAGTTTTTTACTTTAACTATGATATTAGTGATAAGGTTAACAAGATCTAACTATGGTAACTATACATAACTCCACTCGCCATCTAAACTAGTCTGCTGTTGCTCTGGTCACAGTGCACCCAAGAGAGAGAGAGAGAGACCCACTGTGGCTGCCTTTTATACCCCTGTTGTTCCGGCCCTCTAGTGATCATGTGGTGCTACTGATTACACATTAACATGCACATATAGAGATCACTACATCCCCCTTTTTTTCATGTTACATATTTTCTGTATGTTGTGAAGAAAATTGAACAAACATAATGGATGCAGTTTGCAACTGCTTTACATAAAATCAATGAGTTAGTCCATCAAATGTTAATACATTCAGTCTCTTAAGTTTTTATTTTGGTTTGCTTGCGTGAAATAGGAACCCTGAGCGGTGTGTGGACCACGCTCTGTGTGGCAGCAGGCCACTCTCTGTGGGCTTGTACCGCTCTCTGTCTCTTGGTTTCAGGCCGCAGCATCATCCTGCACTCACGAGTCGGGATGTCGTATATGCTGGGCTGAAGATCCTCAAATCCGAAGAACGAATCCGCGTCTGCGTCGGATTCAATACGGGGGTCGCCAATTCTAATGAAAAAACCTTTGTCCGAGTCATAGTCCTCTAGGACCATATCATCACTGTTTGTGCCGGAGTTGGCATGGGGCTCGCGATGTCCAGAGAAAATGTAACGGTCGGTATCGAAGTATTCAAGGTCGGAATCATCGGTTTGGGCGTAGGTAACTGCTTGTTGCAGGGTTCTTCGGAGGTTAATTTCATTTCCTGGTTCAATTTGAGGCATCGTGCTGTCATTCCAGGTGAAGGAAGGTTGTTTTACGGCTTTAAAAGATTTTTTCTTTGATTTGGGACGTTTCCCCTTTAAATGGGCGTGGTCTGGGGCTTTTGACGCCATGACGCGAGTGACGTAGCACGTAGGAAGCGATTGCGCATGCGCAGATCGCTGTTCCTTTACTTTGGGCCTTGTTCTCATTTGCGCATGCGCGGCTTCTCGCGCAACTGCGCAAGTGCAGTCCCTTTAGAAAGATGGCCGCTGATCAAAACTGTTCTCTGCTCCGGGATCTCGGCCTCGTGGTGAGTACTGGCGCTTCTCTTACCTTTTCTTGCTGGTTGGAGCGTGTTTTCCTCACAGTATTTGCCGAATTTGTCCAGGACTGCCTGGAAGTCGCTCCTGTTTTGCCCCTTGGAGAACTTGAATTTTTAAAAGATTTCTTCTGCTCTGGCACCGGCGATGGTGAGGGGAAGCTCTGTCTTTTCAGCATCGGCCACGTCTTGTAGGTCAGCTGCTACCAGGAAGATTTCAAACTTTTGCCGGAATACCCGCCAGTTTACGCGGAGATCGCCGTGGCACTGGAGCTGCTGCGGAACCCGGATCTCGAACATCTTGCCTGGGTATTGTTGCTGGTTGTCACTGTACGCTGAGGTATGGCTATCTGGACTGAACCAGTTCACTCCTGGTACCATGATTTGTTATGTTCTCGGTGTAACATAAGCGGCTTCCTTGTGGTGCACTTGACAAAGGAAGGTTCAGACGTGGAGATAACTTCAACACGTTTATTCAACTATTTACACTTCTATTACTCGGGTTCGACACTACTGCTAATCCTACTATAGCTACCCAGACTGACTAACCAGTTGCTGCAATCCACGTGGTGGGTGTAATATTGAATCAACCCTGTGTCTCTACTCACTGACTGTCTCCACTGGAAAGAGGCAGATCTTGTGTGTGGTGTCCTTTATATATGGGTTGGTGTAATGCCCCCCTGTGGTCGTGTCACCTACGTATGTATCGTGAATGTCCATTGGTCGTGTCCTATCTACCTGATCTATTGGTTGAGTGTGTGTGTGATGTCTTTGGTGCTCCCTCTAGTGTGTAGCTAGCCTACATGCATTTACATTGATGCACATCACCACAAGTCTCTTTCTCTCACTGTCTGTCTCACTCTCAGTCTCTGTCTCTCTCTCTCTCTCTCCCTGTCTCTTTCTCTCTCAGTCTCTCTTTCTAGATCTGCTTCACTCTCTGTCTGTCTGTCTCTCTCTCAGTCTCTGTCTCTCTCTCTCTCTGATTCTCTCTCTCTCTCTCTCTCTGAGTCTCTCTTTCTTTCTCTCCTTCTCTAACTCTCTCCATTTCATTCCCAGGTGATGATGGATGATTTGAACACTGACCAATATTCCACTGAACTCTCGCTCTTGCTAAAAAGGCTCAAGGAGTTGAAGGTAATTTCAAATTCCCATTTTCCCAGCTGGGTCCCATTCCCATTTTCCCTGTGTGTGTGTGTGTGTGTGTGTGTGTGGGTGGGTGGGTGGGGGGGGGGGGGGGTGCTGGATGGTGTTGGGGGTATGGAAGGGGGTAAAAGGGGGGGTGGGGAAAATTGACTTTCTAATCCAATGTTTGAGTGTGGGTTGACCCCAGGGGTCACGGTAGAATGAAGGCGTTAACTGATTGAGAAACAGTTGGAGGTAGACCAGCAGAACTGTCCCAGCAGAACCCTGCTCTGTCCAGCACCATCCAGAATGCCAGGCTGGTTTCCAACCAAACCCCTCTTCTTCCAATCGAGGCCACGGGATCTTCACATCCAAGAGACAGGGGCCTTAGATTTGATATCACAGCCAGAAAGACACCACCTCCGACAGTACGGCGCTCCCTCAGCACTGACCCTCCGACAGTGCGGCGCTCCCTCAGCACTGACCCTTCGACAGTGCGGCGCTCCCTCAGCACTGACCCTCCGACAGTGCGGCGCTCCCTCAGCACTGACCCTCCGACAGTGCGGCGCTCCCTCAGCACTGACCCTCCGACAGTGCGGTGCTCCCTCAGCACTGACCCTCCGACAGTGCGGCGCTCCCTCAGCACTGACCCTGCGACAGTGCGGTGCTCCCTCAGTACTGATCCGCCGACAGTGAGGCGTTCCCTCTGCACTGACCCTCCTACAGTGCGGCACTCCCTCAGCACTGACCCTCCGACAGTGCGGCGCTCCCTCAGCACTGACCCTCCGACAGTGCGGCGCTCCCTCAGCACTGACCCTCCGACAGTGCGGCGCTCCCTCAGCACTGACCCTCCGACAGTGCGGCGCTCCCTCAGCACTGACCCTCCGACAGTGCGGCGCTCCCTCAGCACTGACCCTCTGACAGTGCGGCGCTCCCTCAGCACTGACTCTCCGACAGTGCGGCGCTCCCTCAGCACTGACCCTCTGACAGTGCGACACTCCCTCAGCACTGACCCTCCGACAGTGCGGCGCTCCCTCAGCACTGACCCTCCGACAGTGCGGCGCTCCCTCAGCACTGACCCTCCGACAGTGCGGCGCTCCCTCAGCACTGACCCTCTGACAGTGCGGCGCTGCCTCAACACTGACCCTCCGACAGTGCGGCGCTCCCTCAGCACTGACCCTCCGACAGTGCGGCGCTCCCTCAGCACTGACTCTCCGACAGTGCGGCGCTCCCTCAGCACTGACCCTCTGACAGTGCGACACTCCCTCAGCACTGACCCTCCGACAGTGCGGCGCTCCCTCAGCACTGACCCTCCGACAGTGCGGCGCTCCCTCAGCACTGACCCTCCGACAGTGCGGCGCTCCCTCAGCACTGACCCTCCGACAGTGCGGCGCTCCCTCAGCACTGATCCTCCGACAGTGCGGTGCTCCCTCAGCACTGACCCTCCGACAGTGCGGCGCTCCCTCAGCACTGATCCTCCGACAGTGCGGCGCTCCCTCAGCACTGACCCTCCGACAGTGCGGCGCTCCCTCAGCACTGACCCTCCGACAGTGCGGCGCTCCCTCAGCACTGATCCTCCGACAGTGCGGTGCTCCCTCAGCACTGACCCTCCGACAGTGCGGCGCTCCCTCAGCACTGACCCTCCGACAGTGCGGCGCTCCCTCAGCACTGACCCTCTGACAGTGCGGCGCTCCCTCAGCACTGACTCTCCGACAGTGCGGCGCTCCCTCAGCACTGACCCTCTGACAGTGCGACACTCCCTCAGCACTGACCCTCCGACAGTGCGGCGCTCCCTCAGCACTGACCCTCCGACAGTGCGGCGCTCCCTCAGCACTGACCCTCCGACAGTGCGGCGCTCCCTCAGCACTGACCCTCTGACAGTGCGGCGCTGCCTCAACACTGACCCTCCGACAGTGCGGCGCTCCCTCAGCACTGACCCTCCGACAGTGCGGCGCTCCCTCAGCACTGACTCTCCGACAGTGCGGCGCTCCCTCAGCACTGACCCTCTGACAGTGCGACACTCCCTCAGCACTGACCCTCCGACAATGCGGCGCTCCCTCAGCACTGACCCTCCGACAGTGCGGCGCTCCCTCAGCACTGACCCTCCGACAGTGCGGCGCTCCCTCAGCACTGACCCTCCGACAGTGCGGCGCTCCCTCAGCACTGATCCTCCGACAGTGCGGCGCTCCCTCAGCACTGACTCTCCGACAGTGCGGCGCTCCCTCAGCACTGACCCTCTGACAGTGCGACACTCCCTCAGCACTGACCCTCCGACAGTGCGGCGCTCCCTCAGCACTGACCCTCCGACAGTGCGGCGCTCCCTCAGCACTGACCCTCCGACAGTGCGGCGCTCCCTCAGCACTGACCCTCCGACAGTGCGGCGCTCCCTCAGCACTGATCCTCCGACAGTGCGGTGCTCCCTCAGCACTGACCCTCCGACAGTGCGGCGCTCCCTCAGCACTGATCCTCCGACAGTGCGGCGCTCCCTCAGCACTGACCCTCCGACAGTGCGGCGCTCCCTCAGCACTGACCCTCTGACAGTGCGGCGCTCCCTCAGCACTGACCCTCCGACAGTGCGGCGCTCCCTCAGCACTGACCCTCCAACAGTGCAGCGCTCCCTCAGCACGGACCCTCCGACAGTGCAGCACTCTCTCTGTATTGGGGCCAGAGGGGCAATATTGGGCTGAATTACGGGGCTGAAAACCCACAGAGGTTGAGGAAGATGCAGCACTGAACAGTGTAACCTCAACCCAGTGCATCAGGATCCACTACCTCACCCGGGACTGTCAGCAACATGATCGCGTTCCCCTACTGCCATTGTCGGGTTTTCGGATTGAGTCCGCTCTTTGATCAGGGATGGCTGCCGCCCCCTGCATTCGGGGGGATGTGTGTGTGTGTGTGTGGGGGGGGGGGGCTGCAGGTAGTGAGTGAATGGCGTGCCTCTTCCTCCAGCCTCGGTTGTCGAGCCTGCGTCTCAGTAACCCGTGCCTCTCTCCTTGTAGGCCGAACCCTCCGGCTCAGCGGCGGGACGAGTCGTGGTCAACCTGCCGCGGCTCCTGAACGAGCACCTGACCTGTGTGGCAGGGGGCGGTGGGGCCTCGCGTTAGCCGCCCCGTTCTTCATCGCGGCCGTCCGGAATCTTCGCCCGCACCCGGAATCCGCGCCGCTGCCTCCCAGTTCCTCCTCCGCGCCCTCGCTGTCGTCGTGCTCGTTGGCTCACGAGCCTGGTGGATTTATTTATTTATTTTTATTCATCCGTCGGGGACTCGGGGCTTTTGGGGCCTTCGGGGCCTTGTATTTATTGTCCATCCTGAGGGTCATCTCAGAGTCAAGCTGTGGGTCTGGAGTCACGTGGAGGCCAGGCCAGGGTGAGAGCGGCAGATTTCCCCTTCCCTATTTGGACATCCGTGAAGCAGATGGGTTTTTACTTTCCCGTCGATTAGTCTGGTCCAACATTCAATTCCAGATTTTTTTTTAAATTGGACTCAACTTTCCACCATCTGCCGTGAGTGGGATTCGAACCTGGGTCTCCAGACTCTTACCCTGGCTCTCTGGATCACTCGTCCGGTGACAACACCCCCAGGCTGCTACCTCGCCTCGATTGCTCCCTGAAGGATTCCAAATGTTAATTTATTCAATGGACCATATTTAATAATTAATATTTAACGTATTTTTGTCATGAAGTTAATGGCGTTGCGGTCGATACCATGTCCTATTTATTACTCTGAGCTTTGTGTCTGATGAATTTTATTTATATGTAAGTTTGTGGTTTCATTAAATTGAGGTTTGATTAATACTGTCCCAAAACTGAAGGAATTATTTATTACTGGCTGACCCACGGTGGCATTGCTCACGGTTGTGACGTCCGCCAGCCTGGGGTGGGAATTCTGTTTTGCTGATGGCGGGATTCTCTGGGAGGGGGGGCGGGGGGGGGGGGGAGTATCGCGGGATTCTCTGCTCCGGCCGCTGAAAATGGGCTTTCCCATTGAAGCCACCCCACACCGCTGGGAAACGCGAGGGGCGGGGACACGCTTGCGTCAGGACCAGGGAATACCGTCCCAAAACTGTGCGCAGTACTCCGGGAGTGGACACGCCAACACCCTGCACAGTTGAAGCAAGGCTTCCAGACTGTTATGCGCCCCCCCCCACCCCCCCTCATTCCGCCTTCCTCCCGAGCTAATTGCCGTGCCAGCATTTTTTTAAAAACATAAATTTAGAGTAGCCAATTATTTTTTTTCAATTAAGGGGCAATTTAGCGCGGCCAATCCACTTACCCTGCACATCTCTGGGTAGTGGGATAGAAAGAAAAGCAGACACGGGGAGAATGTGCAAACTCCACACGGACAGTGACCCAGGGCCGGGATTCGAACCCGGGTCCTCAGCGTCGCAGTCCCAGTGCTAACCACTGCGCCACATGCCGCCCCAGCGTGCCAGCATTTTAACTCCCTGCCGCTCGCGTGCAGAGACACCCATGCCCCTCCCATTCCCAACATCCGGCTGTTCAATTCGCCCTGACAATTGGGTGGCACAGTGGTTAGCACTGCTGCCTCACGGCGCCAGGGACCCGGGTTTGATTCCGGCCTCGATCCACTGTCTGTGCGGAGTCTGCACGTTCTCCCTGTGTGTGTGTGTGTGGGTTTCCTCCGGGTGCTCCGGTTTCCACCCACAGTCCAAAGATGTGCCGGTTAGGTGGGGTTGCGGGGATAGAAGGATCCACCAGATGGGGGGGGGGGGGATTTTGCGTTGTTTTATCGGTAGTAAAACACCACCGTTCCCACACCAGTGTCAGGACATAGTCTCCAATTCGGAGAATCCTGACCGGGTCTTCCAATCTACAAATCGCTAGGTGACTCCATCAAAGGGTTTTCAATGGCATTACCATCGCTGAATCCCCCACTCTCAACATCCTGGGGGTTACCATTGATCAAAACTGAACTGGACCCAGCCGTATAAATACTGTGGCTACCAGCGCAGGTCAGAGGCTGGGAATCCTGCGGAGAGTAACTCACCTCCTGACTCCCCCCCCAAAGCCTGTCCACCATCTACAAGGACACAAGTCAGGAGTGTGATGGACTCTCCCACTCGCCTGGATGAGCGCGGCTCCGACAACACTCGAGAAGCTCGACACCATCCAGGACAAAGGAGCCCCCTCACCCCCCGCTCGACCGACACGCTAACCCCCACCTTCAACACCCACTCCCTCCACCCACCGACGCACAGCGGCAGCCGTGTGCACCGTCTACAAGATGCACTGCGGCCACTCGCCAAGGCTCCTTCGACAAGCGCCGCCCAAACCCGCCACCTCTACCCCCGAGAAGGACGAGGGCAAGAGACCCCACTGGGAACACCCACCGCCTGCATGCCCCCGCCCCCCCCCCAGTCCCCCCACCCCCACCTCCACACACACACACACACACACACACACACGCACCATCCCGACTTGGAAATATATCGGCCGTTCCTTCACTGTCGCTGGGTCAGAACCCTCCCGAACAGCACTGTGGGTGTACCTACACCACACGGGGATATCAGCGGTTCAAGATGGCGGCTCACCCACCACCTTCTCGAGGGTGGGCGATAAATGCTGGGTTCAGTCAGCGACCCCCCCCCCCCCCCCATATCCCGTAAATGAATATTTCAAAAAAGGAAATGTCCCCACACACTCGTTCTTTTGATGTAACCGTTGTCAGGCCACGGCCACTGACTGTGTCCTCGAGGAGGTGGCAGGTGAGCTACTTTTCCCGGACAGGAAGGCTGGCTGGGCACATTTCGGAGGGGGCGCAGTTAAGAGCCGACCTGACTGCTGCAGGGTCTGGAGTCACGAGTAGGCCAGGGCAGGGAAAGGAAGCGGATTGGCTCAGGCGATTTTTTTTAACAAGTCGTTTCCCGGGGATTGGGGAATCACTGGCAAAGCCCACCGTTTGATGCCCGTCCCTAACTGCCCCTAGAAAGGGGAGAGCCTCGCCCAGAGGGAAGGCGGGGGGCCTACCTCGGAGGAGCGGTTAAGCGATGATCGCTTTTTGGAATCACCGAGGTTGCGAACACGTCAATCAAATGCCAGTTGCCTTCGCCTAAGTTTTCGATTTCGGATTTCTGTCAATCGATAGATGGGCCTGCACGGCGGCATGGAAGTCAGCCGGGGCAGTGCCAGAGACCCAGGTTCGATTCCGGCCTTGGGTGACTGTGTGGAGTTTGCACATTCTGCTCCTTGTCTGCGTGGGTTTCCTCCGGGTGCTCCGGTTTCCCTCCCACAGTCCGAAGATGTGCAGTTTAGGTGGATTGGCCGTGATAGAATTACCCCTTAGTCTCTAAAATTTAGGGCGGGGTTATGGGGTTACAGGGATAGGGTGGGGGTGGGGGGAGTGGGCCTAGGCTGTGTGCTCTTTCAGAGGGCTGGTGCAGACCCGGTAGGTTTCAACCCCGTGCCCGACACTCTCCCCTTCACCAAATTGAACAAAAGGCAAGAAAGCGGGACCACGGCCTATTTTTCAGGCCTAACGGCTAGTTGGCGCCGCCGGCCCGAGGGTTATGACGATACAGAGCAAGGCTGCCCGCCCCTGTTCTGCGATGTGTCTGTCCATCTTGGACTTGAGGCGGTCGACCTCTTCCTGAGTGAGACCCATGGACATCCTCTGGTACCTACTTAATACCCGCAACATACCAATTAGGAGCCAGGAGGAGGCCCCTCCAGTCCTGCTTTCTCGTTCAATATGATCACGGGTCGATCCGAGTGGCACCTCGACCACACATTCCGGCCCACCCCCGTTAACCTTTCAACCCCCCCTCGTTAATCGAGAATCTATCCGCCTCGGCCTTATAAACATTAGCAGATTCTGCTTCCTCCGCAGCCCCCCCAGTTCTCGATTCCTGCACAACAGTAGACATCCTCTGCACATCCACCCTGTCAAGACCCCCCCAGGGTCATGTTTTCATTGGTCACAGAGGAGGCCCGTTGCTGCAGGGCATTACTCTCTCTCGAAGCCCATACATGACGGAATCACACATGACGGACTGATGTCAGCGGTATATCGTCATCCAACGTCAAGGCCTAACAATTCATCCTTTATACTCCCAAGTTCCTTGGAATGTAGAAATGCTTCCGTCACAAGGGTTAGAGGAGAGTTCGATCTAGGGAGGGGGATTAAACAACAATAGAGAGAGTTGCGGGAATAGGAACAGTAAAGGAACAAAGCATTGGTCCAGAGTAGGTTTTCAAAGCAGAACAAAGATCAGCATGGCGTGAAAGGAGAATAGCAGAATGTGTGAATAGAGGGATAAAGGTCAGCGCTGTCTCCAAGAAGAATAGCAGAATGTGTGAACAGCGGATAAAGGTCAGCGCTGTGTGAAAGGAGAATAGCAGGATGCGTGAATAGAGGGATAAAGGTCAGCGCCGTGTGAAAGGAGAATAGCAGAATGTGTGAAAAGAGGGAAAAAGGTCAGTGCTGTGTGAAAGGAGAATAGCAGAATGTGTGAATAGAGGGATAAAGGTCAGCGCTGTGTGAAAGGAGAATAGCAGAATGTGTGAATAGAGGAATAAAGGTCAACGCTGTGTGAAAGGAGAATAGCAGAATGCTTGAATAGAGGGATAAAGGTCAGCGCTGTGTGAAAGGAGAATAGCAGAATGTGTGAATAGAGGGATAAAGGTCAGCGCTGTGTGAAAGAATAGCAGAATGTGTGAATAGAGGGATAAAGGTCAGCGTTATGTGAAAGGAGAATAGCAGAATGAGTGAATAGAGGGATAAAGGTCAGCGCTGTGTGAAAGGAGAATAGCAGAATGTGTGAATAGAGGGATAAAGGTCAGCGCTGTGTGAAAGGAGAATAGCAGAATGCTTGAATAGAGGGATAAAGGTCAGCACTGTGTGAAAGGAGAATAGAAGAATGCGTGAATAGAGGTATAAAGGTCAGCGCTGTGTGAAAGGAGAATAGCAGAATGTGTGAATAGAGGGATAAAGGTCAGCGCTGTGTGAAAGAATAGCAGAATGTGTGAATAGAGGGATAAAGGTCAGCGTTATGTGAAAGGAGAATAGCAGAATGAGTGAATAGAGGGATAAAGGTCAGCGCTGTGTGAAAGGAGAATAGCAGAATGTGTGAATAGAGGGATAAAAGTCAGCGCTGTGTGAAAGAATAGCAGAACGTGTGAATAGAGGGATAAAGGTCAGCGCTGCGTGAAAGGAGAAGAGCAGAATGTGTGAATAGGGGGATGAAGGTCAGCAATGTGTGAAGGGAGGATAGCAGAATGTGTAAATAGAGGGATAAAGGTCAGCGCTGTGTGAAAGGAGAATAGCAGAATGCGTGAATAGAGGGATAAAGGTCAGCGCTGTCTGAAAGGAGAATAGCAGCATGTGTGAATAGAGGGATAAAGGTCAGCAATTGGTGAAGGGAGAATAGCAGAATGTGTGAATAGAGGGATTAAGGTCAGCGCTGTGTGAAAAGAGAATAGCAGAATGTGTGAATAGAGGGATTAAGGTCAGCGCTGCGTGAAAGGAGAATAGCAGAATGTGTGAACAGTGGATAAGGGTCAGCGCTGTGTGAAAGGAGAATAGCAGAATGCGTAAAAAGAGGGATAAAGGTCAGCACTGTGTGAAAGGAGAATAGCAGAATGTGTGAATAGAGGGATAAATGTCAGCGTTGTGTGAAAGGAGAATAGCAGAATGTGTGAATAGAGGGATAAAGGTCAGCGATGTGTGAAAGGAGAATAGCAGAATGTGTGAATGGAGGGATAAAGGTCAGTGCTGTGTGAAAGGAGAATAGCAGAATGTGTGAATAGATGGAGAAAGGTCAGCGCTGTGTTAAAGGATAATAGCAGAATGTGTGAATAGAGGGATAAAGGTCAGCGCTGTGTGAAAGGAGAATAGCAGAATGTGTGGAAAGAGGGATAAAGGTCAGCGCTGTGTGAAAGGATAATAGCAGAATGCGTGAATAGAGGGATACAGGTCAGCAATGTGTGAAAGGAGAATAGCAGAATGCGTGAATAGAGGGATAAATGTCAGTGATGTGGGAAAGGAGAATAGCAGAATGTGTGAATGGAGGGATAAAGGTCAGTGCTGTGTTAAAGGAGAATAGCAGAATGTGTGAATAGAGGGATAAAGGTCAGCGCTGTGTGAAAGGATAATAGCAGAATGCGTGAATAGAGGGATAAAGTTCAGCGCTGTGTGAAAGGAGAATAGCAGAATGTGTGACAAGAGGGATAAAGGTCAGCGCTGTGTGAAAGGAGAATAGCAGAATGTGTGAATATACGGATAAAGTTCAGCGCTGTGTGAAAGGAGAATAACAGAATGCGTGAATAGAGGGATAAAGGTCAGCGCTGTGTGAAAGGAGAATAGCAGAATGTGTGTATAGAGGGATTAAGGTCAGCGCTGCGTGAAAGGAGAATAGCAGAATGTGTGAACAGCGGATAAGGGTCAGCGCTGTGTGAAAGGAGAATAGCAGAATGCGTAAATAGAGGGATAAAGGTCAGCACTGTGTGAAAGGAGAATAGCAGAATGTGTGAATAGAGGGATAAATGTCAGCGTTGTGTGAAAGGAGAATAGCAGAATGTGTGAATAGAGGGATAAAGGGCAGCGATGTGTGAAAGGAGAATAGCAGAATGTGTGAATGGAGGGATAAAGGTCAGTGCTGTGTGAAAGGAGAATAGCAGAATGTGTGAATAGAGGGATAAAGGTCAGCGCTGTGTGAAAGGATAATAGCAGAATGTGTGAATTGAGGGATAAAGGTCAGCGCTGTGTGAAAGGAGAATAGCAGAATGTGTGAATAGAGGAATACAGGTCAGCAATGTGTGAAAGGAGAATAGCAGAATGCGTGAATAGAGGGATAAATGTCAGTGATGTGGGAAAGGAGAATAGCAGAATGTGTGAATGGAGGGATAAAGGTCAGTGCTGTGTGAAAGGAGAATAGCAGAATGCGTGAATAGAGGGATAAAGGTCAGCGCTGTCTGAAAGGAGGATAGCAGCATGTGTGAATAGAGGGATAAAGGTCAGCAATTGGTGAAGGGAGAATAGCAGAATGTGTGAATAGAGGGATTAAGGTCAGCGCTGTGTGAAAGGAGAATAGCAGAATGTGTGAATAGAGGGATAAAGGTCAGCGCTGTGTGAAAGAATAGCAGAACGTGTGAATAGAGGGATAAAGGTCAGCGCTGCGTGAAATGAGAAGAGCAGAATGTGTGAATAGGGGAATGAACGTCAGCAATGTGTGAAGGGAGGATAGCAGAATGTGTAAATAGAGGGATAAAGGTCAGCGCTGTGTGAAAGGAGAATAGCAGAATGCGTGAATAGAGGGATAAAGGTCAGCGCTGTCTGAAAGGAGAATAGCAGCATGTGTGAATAGAGGGATAAAGGTCAGCAATTGGTGAAGGGAGAATAGCAGAATGTGTGAATAGAGGGATTAAGGTCAGCGCTGTGTGAAAAGAGAATAGCAGAATGTGTGAATAGAGGGATTAAGGTCAGCGCTGCGTGAAAGGAGAATAGCAGAATGTGTGAACAGTGGATAAGGGTCAGCGCTGTGTGAAAGGAGAATAGCAGAATGCGTAAATAGAGGGATAAAGGTCAGCACTGTGTGAAAGGAGAATAGCAGAATGTGTGAATAGAGGGATAAATGTCAGCGTTGTGTGAAAGGAGAATAGCAGAATGTGTGAATAGAGGGATAAAGGTCAGCGATGTGTGAAAGGAGAATAGCAGAATGTGTGAATGGAGGGATAAAGGTCAGTGCTGTGTGAAAGGAGAATAGCAGAATGTGTGAATAGAGGGAGAAAGGTCAGCGCTGTGTTAAAGGATAATAGCAGAATGTGTGAATAGAGGGATAAAGGTCAGCGCTGTGTGAAAGGAGAATAGCAGAATGTGTGAAAAGAGGGATAAAGGTCAGCGCTGTGTGAAAGAATAGCAGAATGTGTGAATAGAGGGATAAAGGTCAGCGTTATGTGAAAGGAGAATAGCAGAATGAGTGAATAGAGGGATAAAGGTCAGCGCTGTGTGAAAGGAGAATAGCAGAATGTGTGAATAGAGGGATAAAAGTCAGCGCTGTGTGAAAGAATAGCAGAACGTGTGAATAGAGGGATAAAGGTCAGCGCTGCGTGAAAGGAGAAGAGCAGAATGTGTGAATAGGGGGATGAAGGTCAGCAATGTGTGAAGGGAGGATAGCAGAATGTGTAAATAGAGGGATAAAGGTCCGCGCTGTGTGAAAAGAGAATAGCAGAATGCGTGAATAGAGGGATAAAGGTCAGCGCTGTCTGAAAGGAGGATAGCAGCATGTGTGAATAGAGGGATAAAGGTCAGCAATTGGTGATGGGAGAATAGCAGAATGTGTGAATAGAGGGATTAAGGTCAGCGCTGTGTGAAAAGAGAATAGCAGAATGTGTGAATAGAGGGATTAAGGTCAGCGCTGCGTGAAAGGAGAATAGCAGAATGTGTGAACAGTGGATAAGGGTCAGCGCTGTGTGAAAGGAGAATAGCAGAATGCGTAAATAGAGGGATAAAGGTCAGCACTGTGTGAAAGGAGAATAGCAGAATGTGTGAATAGAGGGATAAATGTCAGCGTTGTGTGAAAGGAGAATAGCAGAATGTGTGAATAGAGGGATAAAGGTCAGCGATGTGTGAAAGGAGAATAGCAGAATGTGTGAATGGAGGGATAAAGGTCAGTGCTGTGTGAAAGGAGAATAGCAGAATGTGTGAATAGAGGGAGAAAGGTCAGCGTTGTGTTAAAGGATAATAGCAGAATGTGTGAATAGAGGGATAAAGGTCAGCGCTGTGTGAAAGGAGAATAGCAGAATGTGTGAAAAGAGGGATAAAGGTCAGCGCTGTGTGAAAGGATAATAGCAGAATGCGTGAATAGAGGGATACAGGTCAGCAATGTGTGAAAGGAGAATAGCAGAATGCGTGAATAGAGGGATAAATGTCAGTGATGTGGGAAAGGAGAATAGCAGAATGTGTGAATGGAGGGATAAAGGTCAGCGCTGTGTGAAAGGATAATAGCAGAATGCGTGAATAGAGGGATAAAGTTCAGCGCTGTGTGAAAGGAGAATAGCAGAATGTGTGAATAGAGGGATAAAGGTCAGCAATTGGTGAAGGGAGAATAGCAGAATGTGTGAATAGAGGGATTAAGGTCAGCGCTGTGTGAAAAGAGAATAGCAGAATGTGTGAATAGAGGGATTAAGGTCAGCGCTGCGTGAAAGGAGAATAGCAGAATGTGTGAACAGTGGATAAGGGTCAGCGCTGTGTGAAAGGAGAATAGCAGAATGCGTAAATAGAGGGATAAAGGTCAGCACTGTGTGAAAGGAGAATAGCAGAATGTGTGAATAGAGGGATAAATGTCAGCGTTGTGTGAAAGGAGAATAGCAGAATGTGTGAATAGAGGGATAAAGGTCAGCAATGTGTGAAGGGAGGATAGCAGAATGTGTAAATAGAGGGATAAAGGTCAGCGCTGTGTGAAAGGAGAATAGCAGAATGCGTGAATAGAGGGATAAAGGTCAGCGCTGTCTGAAAGGAGAATAGCAGCATGTGTGAATAGAGGGATAAAGGTCAGCAATTGGTGAAGGGAGAATAGCAGAATGTGTGAATAGAGGGATTAAGGTCAGCGCTGTGTGAAAAGAGAATAGCAGAATGTGTGAATAGAGGGATTAAGGTCAGCGCTGCGTGAAAGGAGAATAGCAGAATGTGTGAACAGTGGATAAGGGTCAGCGCTGTGTGAAAGGAGAATAGCAGAATGCGTAAATAGAGGGATAAAGGTCAGCACTGTGTGAAAGGAGAATAGCAGAATGTGTGAATAGAGGGATAAATGTCAGCGTTGTGTGAAAGGAGAATAGCAGAATGTGTGAATAGAGGGATAAAGGTCAGCGATGTGTGAAAGGAGAATAGCAGAATGTGTGAATGGAGGGATAAAGGTCAGTGCTGTGTGAAAGGAGAATAGCAGAATGTGTGAATAGAGGGAGAAAGGTCAGCGCTGTGTTAAAGGATAATAGCAGAATGTGTGAATAGAGGGATAAAGGTCAGCGCTGTGTGAAAGGAGAATAGCAGAATGTGTGAAAAGAGGGATAAAGGTCAGCGCTGTGTGAAAGAATAGCAGAATGTGTGAATAGAGGGATAAAGGTCAGCGTTATGTGAAAGGAGAATAGCAGAATGAGTGAATAGAGGGATAAAGGTCAGCGCTGTGTGAAAGGAGAATAGCAGAATGTGTGAATAGAGGGATAAAAGTCAGCGCTGTGTGAAAGAATAGCAGAACGTGTGAATAGAGGGATAAAGGTCAGCGCTGCGTGAAAGGAGAAGAGCAGAATGTGTGAATAGGGGGATGAAGGTCAGCAATGTGTGAAGGGAGGATAGCAGAATGTATAAATAGAGGGATAAAGGTCAGCGCTGTGTGAAAGGAGAATAGCAGAATGCGTGAATAGAGGGATAAAGGTCAGCGCTGTCTGAAAGGAGAATAGCAGCATGTGTGAATAGAGGGATAAAGGTCAGCAATTGGTGAAGGGAGAATAGCAGAATGTGTGAATAGAGGGATTAAGGTCAGCGCTGTGTGAAAAGAGAATCGCAGAATGTGTGAATAGAGGGATTAAGGTCAGCGCTGCGTGAAAGGAGAATAGCAGAATGTGTGAACAGTGGATAAGGGTCAGCGCTGTGTGAAAGGAGAATAGCAGAATGCGTAAATAGAGGGATAAAGGTCAGCACTGTGTGAAAGGAGAATAGCAGAATGTGTGAATAGAGGGATAAATGTCAGCGTTGTGTGAAAGGAGAATAGCAGAATGTGTGAATAGAGGGATAAAGGTCAGCGATGTGTGAAAGGAGAATAGCAGAATGTGTGAATGGAGGGATAAAGGTCAGTGCTGTGTGAAAGGAGAATAGCAGAATGTGTGAATAGAGGGAGAAAGGTCAGCGCTGTGTTAAAGGATAATAGCAGAATGTGTGAATAGAGGAATAAAGGTCAGCGCTGTGTGAAAGGAGAATAGCAGAATGTGTGAAAAGAGGGATAAAGGTCAGCGCTGTGTGAAAGGATAATAGCTGAATGCGTGAATAGAGGGATACAGGTCAGCAATGTGTGAAAGGAGAATAGCAGAATGCGTGAATAGAGGGATAAATGTCAGTGATGTGGGAAAGGAGAATAGCAGAATGTGTGAATGGAGGGATAAAGGTCAGCGCTGTGTGAAAGGATAATAGCAGAATGCGTGAATAGAGGGATAAAGTTCAGCGCTGTGTGAAAGGAGAATAGCAGAATGTGTGACAAGAGGGATAAAGGTTAGCGCTGTGTGAAAGGATAATAGCAGAAGGCGTGAATAGAGGGAGAAAGGTCAGCGATGTGTGAAAGGAGAATAGCAGAATGTGTGAATAGAGGAATAAAGGTCAGCGCTGTGTGAAAGGAGAATAGCAGAATGTGTGAATATACGGATAAAGTTCAGCGCTGTGTGAAAGGAGAATAACAGAATGCGTGAATAGAGGGATAAAGGTCAGCGCTGTGTGAAAGGAGAATAGCAGAATGTGTGTATAGAGGGATTAAGGTCAGCGCTGCGTGAAAGGAGAATAGCAGAATGTGTGAACAGCGGATAAGGGTCAGCGCTGTGTGAAAGGAGAATAGCAGAATGCGTAAATAGAGGGATAAAGGTCAGCACTGTGTGAAAGGAGAATAGCAGAATGTGTGAATAGAGGGATAAATGTCAGCGTTGTGTGAAAGGAGAATAGCAGAATGTGTGAATGGAGGGATAAAGGTCAGTGCTGTGTGAAAGGAGAATAGCAGAATGTGTGAATAGAGGGATAAAGGTCAGCGCTGTGTGAAAGGATAATAGCAGAATGTGTGAATTGAGGGATAAAGGTCAGCGCTGTGTGAAAGGAGAATAGCAGAATGTGTGAATAGAGGAATACAGGTCAGCAATGTGTGAAAGGAGAATAGCAGAATGCGTGAATAGAGGGATAAATGTCAGTGATGTGGGAAAGGAGAATAGCAGAATGTGTGAATGGAGGGATAAAGGTCAGTGCTGTGTGAAAGGAGAATAGCAGAATGTGTGAATAGAGGGATAAAGGTCAGCGCTGTGTGAAAGGATAATAGCAGAATGCGTGAATAGAGGGATAAAGTTCAGCGCTGTGTGAAAGGAGAATAGCAGAATGTGTGAATAGAGGGATAAAGGTCAGCAATTGGTGAAGGGAGAATAGCAGAATGTGTGAATAGAGGGATTAAGGTCAGTGATGTGGGAAAGGAGAATAGCAGAATGTGTGAATGGAGGGATAAAGGTCAGTGCTGTGTTAAAGGAGAATAGCAGAATGTGTGAATAGAGGGATAAAGGTCAGCGCTGTGTGAAAGGAGAATAGCAGAATGTGTGTATAGAGGGATAAAGTTCAGCAATGTGTGAAAGGAGAATAGCAGAATACGTGAATAGAGGGATAAAGGTCAGCAATGTGTGAAAGGAGAATAGCAGAATGCGTGAATAGAGGGATAAATGTCAGTGATGTGGGAAAGGAGAATAGCGGAATGTGTGTATAGAGGGATTAAGGTCAGCGCTGCGTGAAAGGAGAATAGCAGAATGTGTGAACAGCGGATAAGGGTCAGCGCTGTGTGAAAGGAGAATAGCAGAATGCGTAAATAGAGGGATAAAGGTCAGCACTGTGTGAAAGGATAATAGCAGAATGTGTGAATAGAGGGATAAAGGTCAGCGCTGTGTGAAAGGAGAATAGCAGAATGTGTGTATAGAGGGATAAAGTTCAGCAATGTGTGAAAGGAGAATAGCAGAATGCGTGAATAGAGGGATAAAGGTCAGCAATGTGTGAAAGGAGAATAGCAGAATGCGTGAATAGAGGGATAAATGTCAGTGATGTGGGAAAGGAGAATAGCAGAATGTGTGAATGGAGGGATAAAGGTCAGTGCTGTGTGAAATGAGAATAGCAGAATGTGTGAATAGAGGGATAAAGGTCAGCGCTGTGTGAAAGGATAATAGCAGAATGCGTGAATAGAGGGAGAAAGGACAGCAATGTGTGAAAGGAGAATAGCAGAATGTGTGAATAGAGGAATAAAGGTCAGCGCTGTGTGAAAGGAGAATAGCAGAATGTGTGAATAGACGGATAAAGTTCAGCGCTGTGTGAAAGGAGAATAGCAGAATGCGTGAATAGAAGGATAAAGTTCAGCGCTGTGTGAAAGGAGAATAGCAGAATGCGTGAATAGAGGGATAAAGGTCAGTGCTGTGAGAAAGGAGAATAGCAGAATGTGTGTATAGAGGGATAAAGTTCAGCAATGTGTGAAAGGAGAATAGCAGAATGTGTGAATAGAGGGATAAAGGTCAGCGCTGTGTGAATGGAGAATAGCAGAATGTGTGAATAGAGGGATAAAGGTCAGCGCTGTCTCAAAGGAGAATAGCAGGATGTGTGAATAGAGGGATAAAGGTCAGCGCTGTGCGCAAGGAGAATAGCAGAATGCGTGAATGGAGGGATAAATGTCAGTGATGTGGGAAAGGAGAATAGCAGAATGTGTGAATGGAGGGATAAAGGTCAGTGCTGTGTGAAAGGAGAATAGCAGAATGTGTGAATAGAGGGATAAAGGTCAGCGCTGTGTGAAAGGATAATAGCAGAATGCGTGAATAGAGGGATAAAGGTCAGCGCTGTGTGAAAGGAGAATAGCAGAATGTGTGAAAAGAGGGATAAAGGTTAGCGCTGTGTGAAATGATAATAGCAGAATGCGTGAATAGAGGGAGAAAGGACAGCAATGTGTGAAAGGAGAATAGCAGAATGTGTGAATAGAGGAATAAAGGTCAGCGCTGTGTGAAAGGAGAATAGCAGAATGTGTGAATAGACGGATAAAGTTCAGCGCTGTGTGAAAGGAGAATAGCAGAATGCGTGAATAGACGGATAAAGTTCAGCGCTGTGTGAAAAGAGAATAGCAGAATGTGTGAATAGAGGGATAAAGGTCAGCGCCATGTGAAAGGAGAATAGCAGAATGTGTGAATAGAGGGATAAAGGTCAGCACTGTGTGCAAGGAGAATAGCAGAATGTGTGAATAGAGGGATAAAGGTCAGGCTGTGTGAAAGGAGAATAGCAGAATGTGTGAACTGAGGGATAAAGGTCAGTGCTGTGTGAAAGGAGAATAGCAGAATGTGTGAATAGAGGGATAAAGGTAAGCGATGTGTGAAAGGAGAAGAGCAGAATGTGTAAATAGAGGGATAAAGGTCAGCGCTGTGTGAAAGGAGAATAGCAGAATGTTTGAATAGAGGGATAAAGGTCAGCGCTGTGTGAAAGGAGACTAGCAGAAAGTGTGAATAGAGGGATAAAGGTCAGCAATGTGTGAAAGGAGAATAACAGAATGCGTGAATGGAGGGATAAAGGTCAGCGCTGTGTGAAAGGAGAATAGCAGAATGCGTGAATAGTGGGATAAAGGTCAGCGCTGTGTGAAAGGAGAATAGCAGTATGCGTGAATGGAGGGATAAAGGTCAGCGCTGTGTGAAAGGAGAATAGCAGAATGCGTGAATAGAGGGATAAAGGTCAGCGCTGTGTGAAAAGAGAATAGCAGAATGCGTGAATAGAGGGATAAAGGTCAGCGCTGTGTGAAAAGAGAATAGCAGAATGCGTGAATAGAGGGATAAAGGTCAGCAATGTGTGAAAGGAGAATAGCAGAATGTGTGAATAGAGGGATAAAGGTCAGCGCTGTGTGAAAGGATAATAGCAGAATGTGTGAATTGAGGGATAAAGGTCAGCGCTGTGTGAAAGGAGAATAGCAGAATGTGTGAATAGAGGAATACAGGTCAGCAATGTGTGAAAGGAGAATAGCAGAATGCGTGAATAGAGGGATAAATGTCAGTGATGTGGGAAAGGAGAATAGCAGAATGTGTGAATGGAGGGATAAAGGTCAGTGCTGTGTGAAAGGAGAATAGCAGAATGTGTGAATAGAGGGATAAAGGTCAGCGCTGTGTGAAAGGATAATAGCAGAATGCGTGAATAGAGGGATAAAGTTCAGCGCTGTGTGAAAGGAGAATAGCAGAATGTGTGAATAGAGGGATAAAGGTCAGCAATTGGTGAAGGGAGAATAGCAGAATGTGTGAATAGAGGGATTAAGGTCAGTGATGTGGGAAAGGAGAATAGCAGAATGTGTGAATGGAGGGATAAAGGTCAGTGCTGTGTTAAAGGAGAATAGCAGAATGTGTGAATAGAGGGATAAAGGTCAGCGCTGTGTGAAAGGAGAATAGCAGAATGTGTGTATAGAGGGATAAAGTTCAGCAATGTGTGAAAGGAGAATAGCAGAATACGTGAATAGAGGGATAAAGGTCAGCAATGTGTGAAAGGAGAATAGCAGAATGCGTGAATAGAGGGATAAATGTCAGTGATGTGGGAAAGGAGAATAGCGGAATGTGTGTATAGAGGGATTAAGGTCAGCGCTGCGTGAAAGGAGAATAGCAGAATGTGTGAACAGCGGATAAGGGTCAGCGCTGTGTGAAAGGAGAATAGCAGAATGCGTAAATAGAGGGATAAAGGTCAGCACTGTGTGAAAGGATAATAGCAGAATGTGTGAATAGAGGGATAAAGGTCAGCGCTGTGTGAAAGGAGAATAGCAGAATGTGTGTATAGAGGGATAAAGTTCAGCAATGTGTGAAAGGAGAATAGCAGAATGCGTGAATAGAGGGATAAAGGTCAGCAATGTGTGAAAGGAGAATAGCAGAATGCGTGAATAGAGGGATAAATGTCAGTGATGTGGGAAAGGAGAATAGCAGAATGTGTGAATGGAGGGATAAAGGTCAGTGCTGTGTGAAATGAGAATAGCAGAATGTGAGAATAGAGGGATAAAGGTCAGCGCTGTGTGAAAGGATAATAGCAGAATGCGTGAATAGAGGGATAAAGGTCAGCGCTGTGTGAAAGGAGAATAGCAGAATGTGTGAAAAGAGGGATAAAGGTTAGCGCTGTGTGAAATGATAAGAGCAGAATGCGTGAATAGAGGGAGAAAGGACAGCAATGTGTGAAAGGAGAATAGCAGAATGTGTGAATAGAGGAATAAAGGTCAGCGCTGTGTGAAAGGAGAATAGCAGAATGTGTGAATAGACGGATAAAGTTCAGCGCTGTGTGAAAGGAGAATAGCAGAATGCGTGAATAGATGGATAAAGTTCAGCGCTGTGTGAAAAGAGAATAGCAGAATGTGTGAATAGAGGGATAAAGGTCAGCGCCATGTGAAAGGAGAATAGCAGAATGTGTGAATAGAGGGATAAAGGTCAGCACTGTGTGCAAGGAGAATAGCAGAATGTGTGAATAGAGGGATAAAGGTCAGGCTGTGTGAAAGGAGAATAGCAGAATGTGTGAACTGAGGGATAAAGGTCAGTGCTGTGTGAAAGGAGAATAGCAGAATGTGTGAATAGAGGGATAAAGGTCAGCGATGTGTGAAAGGAGACTAGCAGAATGTGTGAATAGAGGGATAAAGGTCAGCGCTGTGTGAAAGGAGAATAGCAGAATGTTTGAATAGAGGGATAAAGGTCAGCGCTGTGTGAAAGGAGACTAGCAGAAAGTGTGAATAGAGGGATAAAGGTCAGCAATGTGTGAAAGGAGAATAACAGAATGCGTGAATGGAGGGATAAAGGTCAGCGCTGTGTGAAAGGAGAATAGCAGAATGCGTGAATAGTGGGATAAAGGTCAGCGCTGTGTGAAAGGAGAATAGCAGTATGCGTGAATGGAGGGATAAAGGTCAGCGCTGTGTGAAAGGAGAATAGCAGAATGCGTGAATAGAGGGATAAAGGTCAGCGCTGTGTGAAAAGAGAATAGCAGAATGTGTGAATAGAGGGATAAAGGTCAGCGCTGTGTGAAAAGAGAATAGCAGAATGCGTGAATAGAGGGATAAAGGTCAGCAATGTGTGAAAGGAGAATAACAGAATGCGTGAATGGAGGGATAAAGGTCAGCAATGTGTGAAAGGAGAATAACAGAATGCGTGAATGGAGGGATAAAGGTCAGCAATGTGTGAAAGGAGAATAACAGAATGCGTGAATGGAGGGATAAAGGTCAGCGCTGTGTGAAAGGAGAATAGCAGAATGCGTGAATAGTGGGATAAAGGTCAGCGCTGTGTGAAAGGAGAATAGCAGTATGCGTGAATGGAGGGATAAAGGTCAGCGCTGTGTGAAAGGAGAATAGCAGAATGCGTGAATAGAGGGATAAAGGAGAGCGCTGTGAGAAAGGAGAATAGCAGAATGTGTTGATAGAGGGATGAATGTCAGCGCTGTGAGAATGAAGAATAGCAGAATGTGTGAATAGCGGGATAAAGGTCAGCAATGTGTGAAAGGAGAATAACAGAATGCGTGAATGGAGGGATAAAGGTCAGCAATGTGTGAAAGGAGAATAACAGAATGCGTGAATGGAGGGATAAAGGTCAGCGCTGTGTGAAAGGAGAATAGCAGAATGCGTGAATAGTGGGATAAAGGTCAGCGCTGTGTGAAAGGAGAATAGCAGTATGCGTTAATGGAGGGATAAAGGTCAGCGCTGTGTGAAAGGAGAATAGCAGAATGCGTGAATAGAGGGATAAAGGAGAGCGCTGTGAGAAAGGAGAATAGCAGAATGTGTTGATAGAGGGATGAATGTCAGCGCTGTGAGAATGAAGAATAGCAGAATGTGTGAATAGCGGGATAAAGGTCAGCGCCGTGTGAAAGGAGAATAGCAGAATATGTGAATAGTGGGATAAAGGTCAGCGCCGTGTGAAAGGAGAATAGGAGAATGTGTGAATAGAGGGATAATGGTCAGCGCTGTGTGAAAAGAGAACAGCAGAATGCGTGAATAGAGGGATAAAGGAGAGCGCTGTGAGAAAGGAAATTGAAGAATGCGTGGATAGAGGGATAAAGGTCAGCGCTGTGTGAATGAAGAATAGCAGAATGTGTGAATAGCGGGATAAAGGTCAGCGCCGTGTGAAAGGATAATAGCAGAATGCGTGAATAGAGGGAGAAAGGTCAGCAATGTGTGAAAGGAGAATAGCAGAATGTGTGAATAGAGGAATAAAGGTCAGC
Source organism: Scyliorhinus torazame (assembly GCF_047496885.1). NCBI lineage: Eukaryota > Metazoa > Chordata > Chondrichthyes > Carcharhiniformes > Scyliorhinidae > Scyliorhinus > Scyliorhinus torazame. Next base: position 97,676 of record NW_027308349.1, on the reverse strand, counting down.
GCTGTGTGAAAGGAGAATAGCAGAATGTGTGAATAGACGGATAAAGTTCAGCGCTGTGTGAAAGGAGAATAGCAGAATGCGTGAATAGACGGATAAAGTTCAGCGCTGTGTGAAAGGAGAATAGCAGAATGCGTGAATAGAGGGATAAAGGTCAGTGCTGTGAGAAAGGAGAATAGCAGAATGTGTGTATAGAGGGATAAAGGTCAGCAATGTGTGAAAGGAGAATAGCAGAATGTGTGAATAGAGGGATAAAGGTCAGCGCTGTGTGAATGGAGAATAGCAGAATGTGTGAATAGAGGGATAAAGGTCAGCGCTGTCTCAAAAGAGAATAGCAGGATGGGTGAATCGAGGGATAAAGGTCAGCGCTGTGCACAAGGAGAATAGCAGAATGCGTGAATGGAGGGATAAAGGTCAGCGCTGTCTGAATGGAGAATAGCAGAATGCGTGAATAGAGGGATAAAGGTCAGCGCTGTGTGAAAAGAGAATAGCAGAATGTGTGAATAGAGGGATAAAGGTCAGCGCCATGTGAAAGGAGAATAGCAGAATGTGTGAATAGAGGGATAAAGGTCAGCACTGTGTGCAAGGAGAATAGCAGAATGTGTGAATTGAGGGATAAAGGTCAGGGCTGTGTGAAAGGAGAATAGCAGAATGTGTGAACTGAGGGATAAAGGTCAGTGCTGTGTGAAAGGAGAATAGCAGAATGTGTGAATAGAGGGATAAAGGTCAGCGATGTGTGAAAGGAGACTAGCAGAATCTGTGAATAGAGGGATAAAGGTCAGCGCTGTGTGAAAAGAGAATAGCAGAATGTTTGAATAGAGGGATAAAGGTCAGCGCTGTGTGAAAGGAGACTAGCAGAAAGTGTGAATAGAGGGATAAAGGTCAGCGCTATGTGTAAGGAGAATAGCAGAATGTGTGAACAGCGGATATAGGTCAGCGCTGTGTGAAAGGAGAATAGCAGAATGTGTGAATAGAGGGATAAATGTCAGCACTGTCTGAAAGGAGAATAGCAGAATGTGTGAATAGAGGGGTAAAGGTCAGCGCTGTGTGAAAGGAGAATAGCAGAATGCGTGAATAGAGAGGGATAAAGGTCAGCAATGTGTGAAAGGAGAATAACAGAATGCGTGAATGGAGGGATAAAGGTCAGCGCTGTGTGAAAGGAGAATAGCAGAATGCGTGAATAGTGGGATAAAGGTCAGCGCTGTGTGAAAGGAGAATAGCAGAATGCGTGAATGGAGGGATAAAGGTCAGCGCTGTGTGAAAGGAGAATAGCAGAATGCGTGAATAGAGGGATAAAGGTCAGCGCTGTGTGAAAAGAGAATAGCAGAATGCGGGAATAGAGGGATAAAGGAGAGCGCTGTGAGAAAGGAGAATAGCAGAATGAGTGGATAGAGGGATGAAGGTCAGCGCTGTGTGAATGAAGAATAGCAGAATGCGTGAATAGCGGGATAAAGGTCAGCGCCGTGTGAAAGGAGAATAGCAGAATGTGTGAAGAGCGGGATAAAGGTCAGCGCCGTGTGAAAGGAGAACAGCAGAATGCGTGAATAGAGGAATAAAGGAGAGCGCTGTGAGAAAGGAGAATAGAAGAATGCGTGGATAGAGGGATAAAGGTCAGCGCTGTGTGAATGAAGAATAGCAGAATGTGTGAATAGCGGGATAAAGGTCAGCGCCGTGTGAAAGGAGAATAGCAGAATGTGTGAATAGTGGGATAATGGTCAGCGCCGTGTGAAAGGAGAATAGCAGAATGTGTGAATAGTGGGATAAAGGTCAGCGCCGTGTGAAAGGAGAATAGCAGAATGTGTGAATGGAGGGATAAAGGTCAGTGCTGTGTGAAAGGAGAATAGCAGAATGTGTGAATAGAGGGATAAAGGTCAGCGCTGTGTGAAAGGATAATAGCAGAATGTGTGAACAGAGGGATAAAGGTCAGCGCTGTGTGAAAGGAGAATAGCAGAATGTGTGAAAAGAGGGATAAAGGTCAGCGCTGTGTGAAAGGATAATAGCAGAATGCGTGAATAGAGGGATAAAGGTCAGCAATGTGTGAAAGGAGAATAGCAGAATGCGTGAATAGAGGAATAAATGTCAGTGATGTGGGAAAGGAGAATAGGAGAACGTGTGAATGGAGGGATAAAGGTCAGTGCTGTGTGAAAGGAGACTAGCAGAATGTGTGAATAGAGGGATAATGCTCAGCGCTGTGTGAAAGGATAATAGCAGAATGCGTGAATAGAGGGATAAAGGTCAGCGCTGTGTGAAAGGAGAAGAGCAGAATGTGTGAAAAGAGGGATAAAGGTTAGCGCTGTGTGAAAGGAGAATAGCAGAATGTTTGAATAGAGGGATAAAGGTCAGCGCTGTGTGAAAGGAGACTAGCAGAAAGTGTGAATAGAGGGATAAAGGTCAGCAATGTGTGAAAGGAGAATAACAGAATGCGTGAATGGAGGGATAAAGGTCAGCGCTGTGTGAAAGGAGAATAGCAGAATGCGTGAATAGTGGGATAAAGGTCAGCGCTGTGTGAAAGGAGAATAGCAGAATGCGTGAATAGAGGGATAAAGGTCAGCGCTGTGTGAAAAGAGAATAGCAGAATGTGTGAATAGAGGGATAAAGGTCAGCGCCATGTGAAAGGAGAATAGCAGAATGTGTGAATAGAGGGATAAAGGTCAGCACTGTGTGCAAGGAGAATAGCAGAATGTGTGAATAGAGGGATAAAGGTCAGGCTGTGTGAACGGAGAATAGCAGAATGTGTGAACTGAGGGATAAAGGTCAGTGCTGTGTGAAAGGAGAATAGCAGAATGCGTGAATAGTGGGATAAAGGTCAGCGCTGTGTGAAAGGAGAATAGCAGAATGCGTGAATAGAGGGATAAAGGTCAGCGCTGTGTGAAAAGAGAATAGCAGAATGTGTGAATAGAGGGATAAAGGTCAGCGCCATGTGAAAGGAGAATAGCAGAATGTGTGAATAGAGGGATAAAGGAGAGCGCTGTGAGAAAGGAGAATAGCAGAATGCGTTGATAGAGGGATGAAGGTCAGCGCTGTGAGAATGAAGAATAGCAGAATGTGTGAATAGCGGGATAAAGGTCAGCGCCGTGTGAAAGGAGAATAGCAGAATGTGTGAAGAGCAGGATAAAGATCAGCGCCGTGTGAAAGGAGAACAGCAGAATGCGTGAATAGAGGGATAAAGGAGAGCGCTGTGAGAAAGGAGAATAGAAGAATGCGTGGATAGAGGGATAAAGGTCAGCGCTGTGTGAATGAAGAATAGCAGTATGCGTGAATGGAGGGATAAAGGTCAGCGCTGTGTGAAAGGAGAATAGCAGAATGCGTGAATAGAGGGATAAAGGTCAGCGCTGTGTGAAAAGAGAATAGCAGAATGCGTGAATAGAGGGATAAAGGAGAGCGCTGTGAGAAAGGAGAATAGCAGAATGCGTTGATAGAGGGATGAAGGTCAGCGCTGTGAGAATGAAGAATAGCAGAATGTGTGAATAGCGGGATAAAGGTCAGCGCCGTGTGAAAGGAGAATAGCAGAATGTGTGAAGAGCAGGATAAAGATCAGCGCCGTGTGAAAGGAGAACAGCAGAATGCGTGAATAGAGGGATAAAGGAGAGCGCTGTGAGAAAGGAGAATAGAAGAATGCGTGGATAGAGGGATAAAGGTCAGCGCTGTGTGAATGAAGAATAGCAGAATGTGTGAATAGCGGGATAAAGGTCAGCGCCGTGTGAAAGGAGAATAGCAGAATGTGTGAATAGTGGGATAAAGGTCAGCGCCGTGTGAAAGGAGAATAGGAGAATGTGTGAATAGAGGGATAAAGGTCAGCGCTGTGTGAAAAGAGAACAGCAGAATGCGTGAATAGAGGGATAAAGGAGAGCGCTGTGAGAAAGGAAATTGAAGAATGCGTGGATAGAGGGATAAAGGTCAGCGCTGTGTGAATGAAGAATAGCAGAATGTGTGAATAGCGGGATAAAGGTCAGCGCCGTGTGAAAGGATAATAGCAGAATGCGTGAATAGAGGGAGAAAGGTCAGCAATGTGTGAAAGGAGAATAGCAGAATGTGTGAATAGAGGAATAAAGGTCAGCGCTGTGTGAAAAGAGAATAGCAGAATGTGTGAATAGACGGATAAAGTTCAGCGCTGTGTGAAAGGAGAATAGCAGAATGCGTGAATAGACGGATAAAGTTCAGCGCTCTGTGAAAGGAAAATAGCAGAATGCGTGAATAGAGGGATAAAGGTCAGTGCTGTGAGAAAGGAGAATAGCAGAATGTGTGTATAGAGGGATAAAGGTCAGCAATGTGTGAAAGGAGAATAGCATAATGTGTGAATAGAGGGATAAAGGTCAGCGCTGTGTGAATGGAGAATAGCAGAATGTGTGAATAGAGGGATAAAGGTCAGCGCTGTCTCAAAGGAGAATAGCAGGATGGGTGAATAGAGGGATAAAGGTCAGCGCTGTGCACAAGGAGAATAGCAGAATGCGTGAATGGAGGGATAAAGGTCAGCGCTGTGTGAATGGAGAATAGCAGAATGCGTGAATAGAGGGATAAAGGTCAGCGCTGTGTGAAAAGAGAATAGCAGAATGTGTGAATAGAGGGATAAAGGTCAGCGCCATGTGAAAGGAGAATAGCAGAATGTGTGAATAGAGGGATAAAGGTCAGCACTGTGTGCAAGGAGAATAGCAGAATGTGTGAATAGAGGGATAAAGGTCAGGGCTGTGTGAAAGGAGAATAGCAGAATGTGTGAACTGAGGGATAAAGGTCAGTGCTGTGTGAAAGGAGAATAGCAGAATGTGTGAATAGAGGGATAAAGGTCAGCGATGTGTGAAAGGAGACTAGCAGAATCTGTGAATAGAGGGACAAAGGTCAGCGCTGTGTGAAAGGAGAATAGCAGAATGTTTGAATAGAGGGATAAAGGTCAGCGCTGTGTGAAAGGAGACTAGCAGAAAGTGTGAATAGAGGGATAAAGGTCAGCGCTATGTGTAAGGAGAATAGCAGAATGTGTGAACAGCGGATATAGGTCAGCGCTGTGTGAAAGGAGAATAGCAGAATGTGTGAATAGAGGGATAAAGGTCAGCACTGTCTGAAAGGAGAATAGCAGAATGTGTGAATAGAGGGGTAAAGGTCAGCGCTGTGTGAAAGGAGAATAGCAGAATGCGTGAATGGAGGGATAAAGGTCAGCGCTGTGTGAAAGGAGAATAGCAGAATGCGTGAATAGTGGGATAAAGGTCAGCGCTGTGTGAAAGGAGAATAGCAGAATGCGTGAATGGAGGGATAAAGGTCAGCGCTGTGTGAAAGGAGAATAGCAGAATGCGTGAATAGAGGGATAAAGGTCAGCGCTGTGTGAAAAGAGAATAGCAGAATGCGTGAATAGAGGGATAAAGGAGAGCGCTGTGAGAAAGGAGAATAGCAGAATGCGTGGATAGAGGGATGAAGGTCAGCGCTGTGTGAATGAAGAATAGCAGAATGTGTGAATAGCGGGATAAAGGTCAGCGCCGTGTGAAAGGAGAATAGCAGAATGTGTGAAGAGCGGGATAAAGGTCAGCGCCGTGTGAAAGGAGAACAGCAGAATGCGTGAATAGAGGAATAAAGGAGAGCGCTGTGAGAAAGGAGACTAGAAGAATGCGTGGATAGAGGGATAAAGGTCAGCGCTGTGTGAATGAAGAATAGCAGAATGTGTGAATAGCGGGATAAAGGTCAGCGCCGTGTGAAAGGAGAATAGCAGAATGTGTGAATAGTGGGATAAAGGTCAGCGCCGTGTGAAAGGAGAATAGCAGAATGTGTGAATAGAGGGATAAAGGTCAGCGCTCTGTGAAAGGAGAATAGCAGAATGTGTGAATAGAGGGGTAAATGTCAGCGTTGTGTGAAAGGAGAATAGCAGAATGTGTTAATAGAGGGATAAAGGCCAGCGATGTGTGAAAGGAGAATAGCAGAATGTGTAAATGGAGGGATAAAGGTCAGTGCTGTGTGAAAGGAGAATAGCAGAATGTGTGAATAGAGGGATAAAGGTCAGCGCTGTGTGAAAGGATAATAGCAGAATGTGTGAACAGAGGGATAAAGGTCAGCGCTGTGTGAAAGGAGAATAGCAGAATGTGTGAAAAGAGGGATAAAGGTCAGCGCTGTGTGAAAGGATAATAGCAGAATGCGTGAATAGAGGGATAAAGGTCAGCAATGTGTGAAAGGAGAATAGCAGAATGCGTGAATAGAGGGATAAAAGTCAGTGATGTGGGAAAGGAGAATAGGAGAATGTGTGAATGGAGGGATAAAGGTCAGTGCTGTGTGAAAGGAGAATAGCAGAATGTGTGAATAGAGGGATAATGCTCAGCGCTGTGTGAAAGGATAATAGCAGAATGCGTGAATAGAGGGATAAAGGTCAGCGCTGTGTGAAAGGAGAATAGCAGAATGTGTGAAAAGAGGGATAAAGGTTAGCGCTGTGTGAAAGGAGAATAGCAGAATGTTTGAATAGAGGGATAAAGGTCAGCGCTGTGTGAAAGGAGACTAGCAGAAAGTGTGAATAGAGGGATAAAGGTCAGCAATGTGTGAAAGGAGAATAACAGAATGCGTGAATGGAGGGATAAAGGTCAGCGCTGTGTGAAAGGAGAATAGCAGAATGCGTGAATAGTGGGATAAAGGTCAGCGCTGTGAGAAAGGAGAATAGCAGAATGCGTGAATGGAGGGATAAAGGTCATCGCTGTGTGAAAGGAGAATAGCAGAATGCGTGAATAGAGGGATAAAGGTCAGCGCTGTGTGAAAAGAGAATAGCAGAATGCGTGAATAGAGGGATAAAGGAGAGCGCTGTGAGAAAGGAGAATAGCAGAATGCGTTGATAGAGGGATGAAGGTCAGCGCTGTGAGAATGAAGAATAGCAGAATGTGTGAATAGCGGGATAAAGGTCAGCGCCGTGTGAAAGGAGAATAGCAGAATGTGTGAAGAGCAGGATAAAGATCAGCGCCGTGTGAAAGGAGAACAGCAGAATGCATGAATAGAGGGATAAAGGAGAGCGCTGTGAGAAAGGAGAATAGAAGAATGGGTGGATAGAGGGATAAAGGTCAGCGCTCTGTGAATGAAGAATAGCAGAATGTGTGAATAGCGGGATAAAGGTCAGCGCCGTGTGAAAGGAGAATAGCAGAATGTGTGAATAGTGGGATAAAGGTCAGCGCCGTGTGAAAGGAGAATAGGAGAATGTGTGAATAGAGGGATAAAGGTCAGCGCTGTGTGAAAAGAGAACAGCAGAATGCGTGAATAGAGGGATAAAGGAGAGCGCTGTGAGAAAGGAAATTGAAGAATGCGTGGATAGAGGGATAAAGGTCAGCGCTGTGTGAATGAAGAATAGCAGAATGTGTGAATAGCGGGATAAAGGTCAGCGCCGTGTGAAAGGATAATAGCAGAATGCGTGAATAGAGGGAGAAAGGTCAGCAATGTGTGAAAGGAGAATAGCAGAATGTGTGAATAGAGGAATAAAGGTCAGCGCTGTGTGAAAGGAGAATAGCAGAATGTGTGAATAGACGGATAAAGTTCAGCGCTGTGTGAAAGGAGAATAGCAGAATGCGTGAATAGACGGATAAAGTTCAGCGCTGTGTGAAAGGAGAATAGCAGAATGCGTGAATAGAGGGATAAAGGTCAGTGCTGTGAGAAAGGAGAATAGCAGAATGTGTGTATAGAGGGATAAAGGTCAGCAATGTGTGAAAGGAGAATAGCAGAATGTGTGAATAGAGGGATAAAGGTCAGCGCTGTGTGAATGGAGAATAGCAGAATGTGTGAATAGAGGGATAAAGGTCAGCGCTGTCTCAAAGGAGAATAGCAGGATGGGTGAATAGAGGGATAAAGGTCAGCGCTGTGCACAAGGAGAATAGCAGAATGCGTGAATGGAGGGATAAAGGTCAGCGCTGTGTGAATGGAGAATAGCAGAATGCGTGAATAGAGGGATAAAGGTCAGCGCTGTGTGAAAAGAGAATAGCAGAATGTGTGAATAGAGGGATAAAGGTCAGCGTCATGTGAAAGGAGAATAGCAGAATGTGTGAATAGAGGGATAAAGGTCAGCACTGTGTGCAAGGAGAATAGCAGAATGTGTGAATAGAGGGATAAAGGTCAGGGCTGTGTGAAAGGAGAATAGCAGAATGTGTGAACTGAGGGATAAAGGTCAGTGCTGTGTGAAAGGAGAATAGCAGAATGTGTGAATAGAGGGATAAAGGTCAGCGATGTGTGAAAGGAGACTAGCAGAATCTGTGAATAGTGGGATAAAGGTCAGCGCTGTGTGAAAGGAGAATAGCAGAATGCGTTGATAGAGGGATGAAGGTCAGCGCTGTGAGAATGAAGAATAGCAGAATGTGTGAATAGCGGGATAAAGGTCAGCGCCGTGTGAAAGGAGAATAGCAGAATGTGTGAAGAGCAGGATAAAGATCAGCGCCGTGTGAAAGGAGAACAGCAGAATGCGTGAATAGAGGGATAAAGGAGAGCGCTGTGAGAAAGGAGAATAGAAGAATGCGTGGATAGAGGGATAAAGGTCAGCGCTGTGTGAATGAAGAATAGCAGAATGTGTGAATAGCGGGATAAAGGTCAGCGCCGTGTGAAAGGAGAATAGCAGAATATGTGAATAGTGGGATAAAGGTCAGCGCCGTGTGAAAGGAGAATAGGAGAATGTGTGAATAGAGGGATAAAGGTCAGCGCTGTGTGAAAAGAGAACAGCAGAATGCGTGAATAGAGGGATAAAGGAGAGCGCTGTGAGAAAGGAAATTGAAGAATGCGTGGATAGAGGGATAAAGGTCAGCGCTGTGTTAATGAAGAATAGCAGAATGTGTGAATAGCGGGATAAAGGTCAGCGCCGTGTGAAAGGATAATAGCAGAATGCGTGAATAGAGGGAGAAAGGTCAGCAATGTGTGAAAGGAGAATAGCAGAATGTGTGAATAGAGGAATAAAGGTCAGCGCTGTGTGAAAGGAGAATAGCAGAATGTGTGAATAGACGGATAAAGTTCAGCGCTGTGTGAAAGGAGAATAAAAGAATGCGTGAATAGACGGATAAATTTCAGCGCTGTGTGAAAGGAGAATAGCAGAATGCGTGAATAGAGGGATAAAGGTCAGTGCTGTGAGAAAGGAGAATAGCAGAATGTGTGTATAGAGGGATAAAGGTCAGCAATGTGTGAAAGGAGAATAGCAGAATGTGTGAATAGAGGGATAAAGGTCAGCGCTGTGTGAATGGAGAATAGCAGAATGGGTGAATAGAGGGATAAAGGTCAGCGCTGTCTCAAAGGAGAATAGCAGGATGGGTGAATAGAGGGATAAAGGTCAGCGCTGTGCACAAGGAGAATAGCAGAATGCGTGAATGGAGGGATAAAGGTCAGCGCTGTGTGAATGGAGAATAGCAGAATGCGTGAATAGAGGGATAAAGGTCAGCGCTGTGTGAAAAGAGAATAGCAGAATGTGTGAATAGAGGGATAAAGGTCAGCGCCATGTGAAAGGAGAATAGCAGAATGTGTGAATAGAGGGATAAAGGTCAGCACTGTGTGCAAGGAGAATAGCAGAATGTGTGAATAGAGGGATAAAGGTCAGGGCTGTGTGAAAGGAGAATAGCAGAATGTGTGAACTGAGGGATAAAGGTCAGAGCTGTGTGAAAGGAGAATAGCAGAATGTGTGAATAGAGGGATAAAGGTCAGCGATGTGTGAAAGGAGACTAGCAGAATCTGTGAATAGAGGGATAAAGGTCAGCGCTGTGTGAAAGGAGAATAGCAGAATGTTTGAATAGAGGGAAAAAGGTCAGCGCTGTGTGAAAGGAGACTAGCAGAAAGTGTGAATAGAGGGATAAAGGTCAGCGCTATGTGTAAGGAGAATAGCAGAATGTGTGAACAGCGGATATAGGTCAGCGCTGTGTGAAAGGAGAATAGCAGAATGTGTGAATAGAGGGATAAAGGTCAGCACTGTCTGAAAGGAGAATAGCAGAATGTGTGAATAGAGGGGTAAAGGCCAGCGCTGTGTGAAAGGAGAATAGCAGAATGCGTGAATAGAGGGATAAAGGTCAGCAATGTGTGAAAGGAGAATAACAGAATGCGTGAATGGAGGGATAAAGGTCAGCGCTGTGTGAAAGGAGAATAGCAGAATGCGTGAATAGTGGGATAAAGGTCAGCGCTGTGTGAAAGGAGAATAGCAGAATGCGTGAATGGAGGGATAAAGGTCAGCGCTGTGTGAAAGGAGAATAGCAGAATGCGTGAATAGAGGGATAAAGGTCAGCGCTGTGTGAAAAGAGAATAGCAGAATGCGTGAATAGAGGGATAAAGGAGAGCGCTGTGAGAAAGGAGAATAGCAGAATGCGTGGATAGAGGGATGAAGGTCAGCGCTGTGTGAATGAAGAATAGCAGAATGTGTGAATAGCGGGATAAAGGTCAGCGCCGTGTGAAAGGAGAATAGCAGAATGTGTGAAGAGCGGGATAAAGGTCAGTGCCGTGTGAAAGGAGAACAGCAGAATGCGTGAATAGAGGAATAAAGGAGAGCGCTGTGAGAAAGGAGAATAGAAGAATGCGTGGATAGAGGGATAAAGGTCAGCGCTGTGTGAATGAAGAATAGCAGAATGTGTGAATAGCGGGATAAAGGTCAGCGCCGTGTGAAAGGAGAATAGCAGAATGTGTGAATAGTGGGATAAAGGTCAGCGCCGTGTGAAAGGAGAATAGCAGAATGTGTGAATAGAGGGATAAAGGTCAGCGCTGTGTGAAAGGAGAATAGCAGAATGTGTGAATAGAGGGATAAAAGTCAGCGCTGTGTGAAAGAATGGGAGAATGTGTGAATAGAGGGATAAAGGTCAGCGCTGTCTGAAAGGAGAATAGCAGAATGTGTGAATAGAGGGATGAAGGTCAGCAATGTGTGAAGGGAGAATAGCAGAATGTGTGAATTGAGGGGTTAAGGTCAGCGCTGTGTGAAAAGAGAATAGCAGAATGTGTAAATAGAGAGATAAAGGTCAGTGCTGTGTGAAAGGAGAATAGCAGAATGTGTGAATAGAGGGATAAAGGTCAGCGCTGTGTGAAAGGATAATAGCAGAATGTGTGAATAGAGGGATAAAGGTCAGCGCTGTGTGAAAGGAGAATAGCAGAATGTGTGAAAAGAGGGATAAAGGTCAGCGCTGTGTGATAGGATAATAGCAGAATGCGTGAATAGAGGGATAAAGGTCAGCAATGTGTGAAAGGAGAATAGCAGAATGCGTGAATAGAGGGATAAATGTCAGTGATGTGGGAAAGGAGAATAGCAGAATGTGTGAATGGAGGGATAAAGGTCAGTGCTGTGTGAAAGGAGAATAGCAGAATGTGTGAATAGAGGGATAAAGGTCAGCGCTGTGTGAAAGGATAATAGCAGAATGCGTGAAGAGAGGGATAAAGGTCAGCGCTGTGTGAAAGGAGAATAGCAGAATGTGTGAAAAGAGGGATAAAGGTTAGCGCTGTGTGAAAGGATAATAGCAGAATGCGTGAATAGAGGGAGAAAGGTCAGCAATGTGTGAAAGGAGAATAGCAGAATGTGTGAATAGAGGAATAAAGGTCAGCGCTGTGTGAAAGGAGAATAGCAGAATGTGTGAATAGACGGATAAAGTTCAGCGCTGTGTGAAAGGAGAATAGCAGAATGCGTGAATAGACGGATAAAGTTCAGCGCTGTGTGAAAGGAGAATAGCAGAATGCGTGAATAGAGGGATAAAGGTCAGTGCTGTGAGAAAGGAGAATAGCAGAATGTGTGTATAGAGGGATAAAGGTCAGCAATGTGTGAAAGGAGAATAGCAGAATGTGTGAATAGAGGGATAAAGGTCAGCGCTGTGTGAATTGAGAATAGCAGAATGTGTGAATAGAGGGATAAAGGTCAGCGCTGTCTCAAAGGAGAATAGCAGGATGTGTGAATAGAGGGATAAAGGTCAGCGCTGTGCGCAAGGAGAATAGCAGAATGCGTGAATGGAGTGATAAAGGTCAGCGCTGTGTGAAAGGAGAATAGCAGAATGTGTGAATAGAGGGATAAAGGTCAGCGCCATGTGAAAGGAGAATAGCAGAATGTGTGAATAGAGGGATAAAGGTCAGCACTGTGTGCAAGGAGAATAGCAGAATGTGTGAATAGAGGGATAAAGGTCAGGGCTGTGTGAAAGGAGAATAGCAGAATGTGTGAACTGAGGGATAAAGGTCAGTGCTGTGTGAAAGGAGAATAGCAGAATGTGTGAATAGAGGGATAAAGGTCAGCGATGTGTGAAAGGAGACTAGCAGAATGTGTGAATAGAGGGATAAAGGTCAGCGCTGTGTGAAAGGAGAATAGCAGAATGTTTGAATAGAGGGATAAAGGTCAGCGCTGTGTGAAAGGAGACTAGCAGAAAGTGTGAATAGAGGGATAAAGGTCAGCAATGTGTGAAAGGAGAATAACAGAATGCGTGAATGGAGGGATAAAGGTCAGCGCTGTGTGAAAGGAGAATAGCAGAATGCGTGAATAGTGGGATAAAGGTCAGCGCTGAGTGAAAGGAGAATAGCAGAATGCGTGAATAGAGGGATAAAGGTCAGCGCTGTGTGAAAAGAGAATAGCAGAATGCGTGAATAGAGGGATAAAGGAGAGCGCTGTGAGAAAGGAGAATAGCAGAATGCGTGGATAGAGGGATGAATGTCAACGCTGTGAGAATGAAGAATAGCAGAATGTGTGAATAGCGGGATAAAGGTCAGCGCCGTGTGAAAGGAGAATAGCAGAATGTGTGAAGAGCAGGATAAAGATCAGCGCCGTGTGAAAGGAGACTAGCAGAAAGTGTGAATAGAGGGATAAAGGTCAGCAATGTGAGAAAGGAGAACAGCAGAATGCGTGGATAGAGGGATGAATGTCAGCGCTGTGAGAATGAAGAATAACAGAATGCGTGAATAGAGGGATAAAGGTCAGTGCTGTGAGAAAGGAGAATAGCAGAATGTGTGTATAGAGGGATAAAGGTCAGCAATGTGTGAAAGGAGAATAGCAGAATGTGTGAATAGAGGGATAAAGGTCAGCGCTGTGTGAATGGAGAACAGCAGAATGTGTGAATAGAGGGATAAAGGTCAGCGCTGCCTCAAAGGAGAATAGCAGGATGGGTGAATAGAGGGATAAAAGTCAGCGCTGTGCACAAGGAGAATAGCAGAATGCGTGAATGGAGGGATAAAGGTCAGCGCTGTGTGAGTGGAGAATAGCAGAATGCGTGAATAGAGGGATAAAGGTCAGCGCTGTGTGAAAAGAGAATAGCAGAATGTGTGAATAGAGGGATAAAGGTCAGCGCCATGTGAAAGGAGAATAGCAGAATGTGTGAATAGAGGGATAAAGGTCAGCACTGTGTGCAAGGAGAATAGCAGAATGTGTGAATAGAGGGATAAAGGTCAGGGCTGTGTGAAAGGAGAATAGCAGAATGTGTGAACTGAGGAATAAAGGTCAGTGCTGTGTGAAAGGAGAATAGCAGAATGTGTGAATAGAGGGATAAATGTCAGCGCTGTGTGAAAGGAGAATAGCAGAATGTGTGAATAGGGGGATAAATGTCAGCGCTGTGAGAAAGGAGAATAGAAGAATGCGTGGATAGAGGGATAAAGGTCAGCGCTGTGTGAATGAAGAATAGCAGAATGTGTGAATAGCGGGATAAAGGTCAGCGCTGTGTGAAAGGAGAATAGCAGAATGTGTGAATAGTGGGATAAAGGTCAGCGCCGTGTGAAAGGAGAATAGGAGAATGTGTGAATAGAGGGATAAAGGTCAGCGCTGTGTGAAAAGAGAACAGCAGAATGCGTGAATAGAGGGATAAAGATGAGCGCTGTGAGAAAGGAAATTGAAGAATGCGTGGATAGAGGGATAAAGGTCAGCGCTGTGTGAATGAAGAATAGCAGAATGTGTGAATAGCGGGATAAAGGTCAGCGCCGTGTGAAAGGATAATAGCAGAATGCGTGAATAGAGGGAGAAAGGTCAGCAATGTGTGAAAGGAGAATAGCAGAATGTGTGAATAGGGGAATAAAGGTCAGCGCTGTGTGAAAGGAGAATAGCAGAATGTGTGAATAGACGGATAAAGTTCAGCGCTGTGTGAAAGGAGAATAGCAGAATGCGTGAATAGACGGATAAAGTTCAGCGCTGTGTGAAAGGAGAATAGCAGAATGCGTGAATAGAGGGATAAAGGTCAGTGCTGTGAGAAAGGAGAATAGCAGAATGTGCGTATAGAGGGATAAAGGTCAGCAATGTGTGAAAGGAGAATAGCAGAATGTGTGAATAGAGGGATAAAGGTCAGCGCTGTGTGAATGGAGAATAGCAGAATGGGTGAATAGAGGGATAAAGGTCAGCGCTGTCTCAAAGGAGAATAGCAGGATGGGTGAATAGAGGGATAAAGGTCAGCGCTGTGCACAAGGAGAATAGCAGAATGCGTGAATGGAGGGATAAAGGTCAGCGCTGTGTGAATGGAGAATAGCAGAATGCGTGAATAGAGGGATAAAGGTCAGCGCTGTGTGAAAAGAGAATAGCAGAATGTGTGAATAGAGGGATAAAGGTCAGCGCCATGTGAAAGGAGAATAGCAGAATGTGCGAATAGAGGGATAAAGGTCAGCACTGTGTGCAAGGAGAATAGCAGAATGTGTGAATAGAGGGATAAAGGTCAGGGCTGTGTGAAAGGAGAATAGCAGAATGTGTGAACTGAGGGATAAAGGTCAGTGCTGTGTGAAAGGAGAATAGCAGAATGTGTGAATAGAGGGATAAAGGTCAGCGATGTGTGAAAGGAGACTAGCAGAATCTGTGAATAGAGGGATAAAGGGCAGCGCTGTGTGAAAGGAGAATAGCAGAATGTTTGAATAGAGGGATAAAGGTCAGCGCTGTGTGAAAGGAGACTAGCAGAAAGTGTGAATAGAGGGATAAAGGTCAGCGATATGTGTAAGGAGAATAGCAGAATGTGTGAACAGCGGATATAGGTCAGCGCTGTGTGAAATGAGAATAGCAGAATGTGTGAATAGAGGGATAAAGGTCAGCACTGTCTGAAAGGAGAATAGCAGAATGTGTGAATAGAGGGGTACAGGTCAGCGCTGTGTGAAAGGAGAATAGCAGAATGCGTGAATAGAGGGATAAAGGTCAGTAATGTGTGAAAGGAGAATAACAGAATGCGTGAATGGAGGGATAAAGGTCAGCGCTGTGTGAAAGGAGAATAGCAGAATGCGTGAATAGTGGGATAAAGGTCAGCGCTGTGTGAAAGGAGAATAGCAGAATGCGTGAATGGAGGGATAAAGGAGAGCGCTGTGAGAAAGGAGAATAGCAGAATGCGTGGATAGAGGGATGAAGGTCAGCGCTGTCTGAATGAAGAATAGCAGAATGTGTGAATAGCGGGATAAAGGTCAGCGCCGTGTGAAAGGAGAATAGCAGAATGTGTGAATAGTGGGATAAAGGTCAGCGCCGTGTGAAAGGAGAATAGCAGAATGTGTGAATAGAGGGATAAAGGTCAGCGCTGTGTGAAAGGAGAATAGCAGAATGTGTGAATAGAGGGATAAAAGTCAGCGCTGTGTGAAAGAATAGCAGAATGTGTGAATAGAGGGATAAAGGTCAGCGCTGTCTGAAAGGAGAATAGCAGAATGTGTGAATAGAGGGATGAAGGTCAGCAATGTGTGAAGGGAGAATAGCAGAATGTGTGAATAGAGGGGTTAAGGTCAGCGCTGTGTGAAAAGAGAATAGCAGAATGTGTGAATAGAGGGATTAAGGTCAGCGCTGCGTGAAAGGAGAATAGCAGAATGTGTGAACAGCGGATAAGGGTCAGCGCTGTGTGAAAGGAGAATAGCAGAATGCGTAAATAGAGGGATAAAGGTCATCACTGTGTGAAAGGAGAATAGCAGAATGTGTGAATAGAGGGGTAAATGTCAGCGTTGTGTGAAAGGAGAATAGCAGAATGTGTGAATAGAGGGATAAAGGCCAGCGATGTGTGAAAGGAGAATAGCAGAATGTGTGAATAGAGGGATAAAGGTCAGCGCTGTGTGAAAGGATAATAGCAGAATGTGTGAATAGAGGGATAAAGGTCAGCGCTGTGTGAAAGGAGAATAGCAGAATGTGTGAAAAGAGGGATAAAGGTCAGCGCTGTGTGAAAGGATAATAGCAGAATGCGTGACTAGAGGGATAAAGGTCAGCAATGTGTGAAATGAGAATAGCAGAATGCGTGAATAGAGGGATAAATGTCAGTGATGTGGGAAAGGAGAATAGCAGAATGTGTGAATGGAGGGATAAAGGTCAGTGCTGTGTGAAAGAATAGCAGAATGTGTGAATAGAGGGATAAAGGTCAGCGCTGTGTGAAAGGAGAATAGCAGAATGTGTGAGTAGAGGGATAAAGGTCAGCGCTGTGTGAAAGGAGAATAGCAGAATGCGTGAAAAGAGGGTTAAAGGTCAGCGCTGTGTGAAAGGATAATAGCAGAATGCGTGAATAGAGGGATAAAGGTCAGCAATGTGTGAAAGGAGAATAGCAGAATGCGTGAATAGAGGGATAAATGTCAGTGATGTGGGAAAGGAGAATAGCAGAATGTGTGAATGGAGGGATAAAGGTCAGTGCTGTGTGAAAGGAGAAGAGCAGAATGTGTGAATAGAGGGATAAAGGTCAGCGCTGTGTGAAAGGATAATAGCAGAATGCTTGAATAGAGGGATAAAGGTCAGCGCTGTGTGAAAGGAGAATAGCAGAATGTGTGAAAAGAGGGATAAAGGTTAGCGCTGTGTGAAAGGATAATAGCAGAATGCGTGAATAGAGGGAGAAAGGTCAGCAATGTGTGAAAGGAGAATAACAGAATGTGTGAATAGAGGAATAAAGGTCAGCGCTGTGTGAAAGGAGAATAGCAGAATGTGTGAATAGACGGATAAAGTCCAGCGCTGTGTGATAGGAGAATAGCAGAATGCGTGAATAGACGGATAAAGTTCAGCGCTGTGTGAAAGGAGAATAGCAGAATGCGTGAATAGAGGGATAAAGGTCAGTGCTGTGAGAAAGGAGAATAGCAGAATGTGTGTATAGAGGGATAAAGGTCAGCAATGTGTGAAAGGAGAATAGCAGAATGTGTGAATAGAGGGATAAAGGTCAGCGCTGTGTGAATGGAGAATAGCAGAATGTGTGAATAAAGGGATAAAGGTCAGCGCTGTCTCAAAGGAGAATAGCAGGATGTGTGAATAGAGGGATAAAGGTCAGCGCTGTGCGCAAGGAGAATAGCAGAATGCGTGAATGGAGGGATAAAGGTCAGCGCTGTGTGAAAGGAGAATAGCAGAATGCGTGAATAGAGGGATAAAGGTCAGCGCTGTGTGAAAGAGAATAGCAGAATGTGTGAATAGAGGGATAAAGGTCAGCGCCATGTGAAAGGAGAATAGCAGAATGTGTGAATAGAGGGATAAAGGTCAGCACTGTGTGCAAGGAGAATAGCAGAATGTGTGAATAGAGGGATAAAGGTCAGGGCTGTGTGAAAGGAGAATAGCAGAATGTTTGAATAGAGGGATAAAGGTCAGCGCTGTGTGAAAGGAGACTAGCAGAAAGTGTGAATAGAGGGATAAAGGTCAGCACTGTGTGAAAGGAGAATAACAGAATGCGTGAATGGAGGGATAAAGGTCAGCGCTGTGTGAAATGAGAATAGCAGAATGCGTGAATAGTGGGATAAAGGTCAATGCTGTGTGAAAGGAGAATAGCAGAATGCGTGAATAGAGGGATAAAGGTCAGCGCTGTGTGAAAAGAGAATAGCAGAATGCGTGAATAGAGGGATAAAGGAGAGCGCTGTGAGAAAGGAGAATAGCAGAATGCGTGGATAGAGGGATGAAGGTCAGCGCTGTGAGAATGAAGAATAGCAGAATGTGTGAATAGCGGGATAAAGGTCAGCGCCGTGTGAAAGGAGAATAGCAGAATGTGTGAAGAGCAGGATAAAGATCAGCGCCGTGTGAAAGGAGAACAGCAGAATGCGTGAATAGAGGGATAAAGGAGAGCGCTGTGAGAAAGGAGAATAGAAGAATGCGTGGATAGAGGGATAAAGGTCAGCGCTGTGTGAATGAAGAATAGCAGAATGTGTGAATAGCGGGATAAAGGTCAGCGCCGTGTGAAAGGAGAATAGCAGAATGTGTGAATAGTGGGATAAAGGTCAGCGCCGTGTGAAAGGAGAATAGGAGAATGTGTGAATAGAGGGATAAAGGTCAGCGCTGTGTGAAAAGAGAACAGCAGAATGCGTGAATAGAGGGATAAAGGAGAGCGCTGTGAGAAAGGAAATTGAAGAATGCGTGGATAGAGGGATAAAGGTCAGCGCTGTGTGAATGAAGAATAGCAGAATGTGTGAATAGCGGGATAAAGGTCAGCGCCGTGTGAAAGGATAATAGCAGAATGCGTGAATAGAGGGAGAAAGGTCAGCAATGTGTGAAAGGAGAATAGCAGAATGTGTGAATAGAGGAATAAAGGTCAGTGCTGTGTGAAAGGAGAATAGCAGAATGTGTGAATAGACGGATAAAGATCAGCGCTGTGTGAAAGGAGAATAGCAGAATGCGTGAATAGACGGATAAAGTTCAGCGCTGTGTGAAAGGAGAATAGCAGAATGCGTGAATAGAGGGATAAAGGTCAGTGCTGTGAGAAAGGAGAATAGCAGAATGTGTGTATAGAGGGATAAAGGTCAGCAATGTGTGAAAGGAGAATAGCAGAATGTGTGAATAGAGGGATAAAGGTCAGCGCTGTGTGAATGGAGAATAGCAGAATGTGTTAATAGAGGGATAAAGGTCAGCGCTGTCTCAAAGGAGAATAGCAGGATGGGTGAATAGAGGGATAAAGGTCAGCGCTGTGCACAAGGAGAATAACAGAATGCGTGAATGGAGGGATAAAGGTCAGCGCTGTGTGAATGGAGAATAGCAGAATGTGTGAATAGAGGGATAAAGGTCAGCACTGTCTGAAAGGAGAATAGCAGAATGTGTGAATAGAGGGGTACAGGTCAGCGCTGTGTGAAAGGAGAATAGCAGAATGCGTGAATAGTGGGATAAAGGTCAGCGCTGTGTGAAAGGAGAATAGCAGAATGCGTGAATAGAGGGATAAAGGTCAGTAATGTGTGAAAGGAGAATAACAGAATGCGTGAATGGAGGGATAAAGGTCAGCGCTGTGTGAAAGGAGAATAGCAGAATGCGTGAATAGTGGGATAAAGGTCAGCGCTGTGTGAAAGGAGAATAGCAGAATGCGTGAATGGAGGGATAAAGGTCAGCGCTGTGTGAAAGGAGAATAGCAGAATGCGTGAATAGAGGGATAAAGGTCAGCGCTGTGTGAAAAGAGAATAGCAGAATGCGTGAATAGAGGGATAAAGGAGAGCGCTGTGAGAAAGGAGAATAGCAGAATGCGTGGATAGAGGGATGAAGGTCAGCGCTGTGTGAATGAAGAATAGCAGAATGTGTGAATAGCGGGATAAAGGTCAGCGCCGTGTGAAAGGAGAATAGCAGAATGTGTGAAGAGCGGGATAAAGGTCAGCGCCGTGTGAAAGGAGAACAGCAGAATGCGTGAATAGAGGAATAAAGGAGAGCGCTGTGAGGAAGGAGAATAGAAGAATGCGTGGATAGAGGGATAAAGGTCAGCGCTGTGTGAATGAAGAATAGCAGAATGTGTGAATAGCGGGATAAAGGTCAGCGCCGTGTGAAAGGAGAATAGCAGAATGTGTGAAAAGTGGGATAAAGGTCAGCGCCGTGTGAAAGGAGAATAGCAGAATGTGTGAATAGAGGGATAAAGGTCAGCGCTGTGTGAAAGGAGAATAGCAGAATGTGTGAATAGAGGGATAAAAGTCAGCGCTGTGTGAAAGAATAGCAGAATGTGTGAATAGAGGGATAAAGGTCAGCGCTGTCTGAAAGGAGAATAGCAGAATGTGTGAATAGAGGGATGAAGGTCAGCAATGTGTGAAGGGAGAATAGCAGAATGTGTGAATAGAGGGGTTAAGGTCAGCGCTGTGTGAAAAGAGAATAGCAGAATGTGTGAATAGAGGGATTAAGGTCAGCGCTGCGTGAAAGGCGAATAGCAGAATGTGTGAACAGCGGATAAGGGTCAGCGCTGTGTGAAAGGAGAATAGAAGAATGCGTAAATAGAGGGATAAAGGTCAGCACTGTGTGAAAGGAGAATAGCAGAATGTGTGAATAGAAGGGTAAATGTCAGCGTTGTGTGAAAGGAGAATAGCAGAATGTGTGAATAGAGTGATAAAGGCCAGCGATGTGTGAAAGGAGAATAGCAGAATGTGTGAATAGAGGGATAAAGGTCAGCGCTGTGTGAAAGGATAATAGCAGAATGTGTGAATAGAGGGATAAAGGTCAGCGCTGTGTGAAAGGAGAATAGCAGAATGTGTGAAAAGAGGGTTAAAGGTCAGCGCTGTGTGAAAGGATAATAGCAGAATGCGTGAATAGAGGGATAAAGGTCAGCAATGTGTGAAAGGAGAATAGCAGAATGCGTGAATAGAGGGATAAATGTCAGTGATGTGGGAAAGGAGAATAGCAGAATGTGTGAATGGAGGGATAAAGGTCAGTGCTGTGTGAAAGGAGAATAGCAGAATGTGTGAATAGAGGGATAAAGGTCAGCGCTGTGTGAAAGGATAATAGCAGAATGCGTGAATAGAGGGATAAAGGTCAGCGCTGTGTGAAAGGAGAATAGCAGAATGTGTGAAAAGAGGGATAAAGGTTAGCGCTGTGTGAAAGGATAATAGCAGAATGCGTGAATAGAGGGAGAAAGGTCAGCAATGTGTGAAAGGAGAATAGCAGAATGTGTGAATAGAGGAATAAAGGTCAGCGCTGTGTGAAAGGAGAATAGCAGAATGTGTGAATAGACGGATAAAGTCCAGCGCTATGTGATAGGAGAATAGCAGAATGCGTGAATAGACGGATAAAGTTCAGCGCTGTGTGAAAGGAGAATAGCAGAATGCGTGAATAGAGGGATAAAGGTCAGTGCTGTGAGAAAGGAGAATAGCAGAATGTGTGTATAGAGGGATAAAGGTCAGCAATGTGTGAAAGGAGAATAGCAGAATGTGTGAATAGAGGGATAAAGGTCAGCGCTGTGTGAATGGAGAATAGCAGAATGTGTGAATAGAGGTATAAAGGTCAGCGCTGTCTCAAAGGAGAATAGCAGGATGTGTGAATAGAGGGATAAAGGTCAGCGCTGTGCGCAAGGAGAATAGCAGAATGCGTGAATGGAGGGATAAAGGTCAGCGCTGTGTGAAAGGAGAATAGCAGAATGCGTGAATAGAGGGATAAAGGTCAGCGCTGTGTGAAAGAGAATAGCAGAATGTGTGAATAGAGGGATAAAGGTCAGCGCCATGTGAAAGGAGAATAGCAGAATGTGTGAATAGAGGGATAAAGGTCAGCACTGTGTGCAAGGAGAATAGCAGAATGTGTGAATAGAGGGATAAAGGTCAGGGCTGTGTGAAAGGAGAATAGCAGAATGTTTGAATAGAGGGATAAAGGTCAGCGCTGTGTGAAAGGAGACTAGCAGAAAGTGTGAATAGAGGGATAAAGGTCAGCACTGTGTGAAAGGAGAATAACAGAATGCGTGAATGGAGGGATAAAGGTCAGCGCTGTGTGAAAGGAGAATAGCAGAATGCGTGAATAGTGGGATAAAGGTCAACGCTGTGTGAAAGGAGAATAGCAGAATGCGTGAATAGAGGGATAAAGGTCAGCGCTGTGTGAAAAGAGAATAGCAGAATGCGTGAATAGAGGGATAAAGGAGAGCGCTGTGAGAAAGGAGAATAGCAGAATGCGTGGATAGAGGGATGAAGGTCAGCGCTGTGAGAATGAAGAATAGCAGAATGTGTGAATAGCGGGATAAAGGTCAGCGCCGTGTGAAAGGAGAATAGCAGAATGTGTGAAGAGCAGGATAAAGATCAGCGCCGTGTGAAAGGAGAACAGCAGAATGCGTGAATAGAGGGATAAAGGAGAGCGCTGTGAGAAAGGAGAATAGAAGAATGCGTGGATAGAGGGATAAAGGTCAGCGCTGTGTGAATGAAGAATAGCAGAATGTGTGAATAGCGGGATAAAGGTCAGCGCCGTGTGAAAGGAGAATAGCAGAATGTGTGAATAGTGGGATAAAGGTCAGCGCCGTGTGAAAGGAGAATAGGAGAATGTGTGAATAGAGGGATAAAGGTCAGCGCTGTGTGAAAAGAGAACAGCAGAATGCGTGAATAGAGGGATAAAGGAGAGCGCTGTGAGAAAGGAAATTGAAGAATGCGTGGATAGAGGGATAAAGGTCAGCGCTGTGTGAATGAAGAATAGCAGAATGTGTGAATAGCGGGATAAAGGTCAGCGCCGTGTGAAAGGATAATAGCAGAATGCGTGAATAGAGGGAGAAAGGTCAGCAATGTGTGAAAGGAGAATAGCAGAATGTGTGAATAGAGGAATAAAGGTCAGCGCTGTGTGAAAGGAGAATAGCAGAATGTGTGAATAGACGGATAAAGATCAGCGCTGTGTGAAAGGAGAATAGCAGAATGCGTGAATAGACGGAAAAAAGTTCAGCGCTGTGTGAAAGGAGAATAGCAGAATGCGTGAATAGAGGGATAAAGGTCAGTGCTGTGAGAAAGGAGAATAGCAGAATGTGTGTATAGAGGGATAAAGGTCAGCAATGTGTGAAAGGAGATTAGCAGAATGTGTGAATAGAGGGATAAAGGTCAGCGCTGTGTGAATGGAGAATAGCAGAATGTGTGAATAGAGGGATAAAGGTCAGCGCTGTCTCAAAGGAGAATAGCAGGATGGGTGAATAGAGGGATAAAGGTCAGCGCTGTGCACAAGGAGAATAGCAGAATGCGTGAATGGAGGGATAAAGGTCAGCGCTGTGTGAATGGAGAATAGCAGAATGCGTGAATAGAGGGATAAAGGTCAGCGCTGTGTGAAAAGAGAATAGCAGAATGTGTGAATAGAGGGATAAAGGTCAGCGCCATGTGAAAGGAGAATAGCAGAATGTGTGAATAGAGGGATAAAGGTCAGCACTGTGTGCAAGGAGAATAGCAGAATGTGTGAATAGAGGGATAAAGGTCAGGGCTGTGTGAAAGGAGAATAGCAGAATGTGTGAACTGAGGGATAAAGGTCAGTGCTGTGTGAAAGGAGAATAGCAGAATGTGTGAATAGAGGGATAAAGGTCAGCGATGTGTGAAAGGAGACTAGCAGAATCTGTGAATAGAGGGATAAAGGTCAGCGCTGTGTGAAAGGAGAATAGCAGAATGTTTGAATAGAGGGATAAAGGTCAGCGCTGTGTGAAAGGAGACTAGCAGAAAGTGTGAATAGAGGGATAAAGGTCAGCGCTATGTGTAAGGAGAATAGCAGAATGTGTGAACAGCGGATATAGGTCAGCGCTGTGTGAAAGGAGAATAGCAGAATGTGTGAATAGAGGGATAAAGGTCAGCACTGTCTGAAAGGAGAATAGCAGAATGTGTGAATAGAGGGGTAAAGGTCAGCGCTGTGTGAAAGGAGAATAGCAGAATGCGTGAATAGTGGGATAAAGGTCAGCGCTGTGTGAAAGGAGAATAGCAGAATGCGTGAATGGAGGGATAAAGGTCAGCGCTGTGTGAAAGGAGAATAGCAGAATGCGTGAATAGAGGGATAAACGTCAGCGCTGTGTGAAAAGAGAATAGCAGAATGCCTGAATAGAGGGATAAAGGAGAGCGCTGTGAGAAAGGAGAATAGCAGAATGCGTGGATAGAGGGATGAAGGTCAGCGCTGTGTGAATGAAGAATAGCAGAATGTGTGAATAGCGGGATAAAGGTCAGCGCCGTGTGAAAGGAGAATAGCAGAATGTGTGAAGAGCGGGATAAAGGTCAGCGCCGTGTGAAAGGAGAACAGCAGAATGCGTGAATAGAGGAATAAAGGAGAGCGCTGTGAGAAAGGAGAATAGAAGAATGCGTGGATAGAGGGATAAAGGTCAGCGCTGTGTGAATGAAGAATAGCAGAATGTGTGAATAGCGGGATAAAGGTCAGCGCCGGGTGAAAGGAGAATAGCAGAATGTGTGAATAGTGGGATAAAGGTCAGCGCCGTGTGAAAGGAGAATAGCAGAATGTGTGAATAGAGGGATAAAGGTCAGCGCTGTGTGAAAAGAGAATAGCAGAATGCGTGAATAGAGGGATAAAGGTCAGCGACGTGTGAAAGGAGAATAGCAGAATGTGTGAATAGAGAGATAAAGGTCAGCGCTGTGTGAAAGGATAATAGCAGAATGCGTGAATAGAGGGATAAAGGTCAGCGCTGGGTGAAAGGAGAACAGCAGACTGTGTGAAGAGAGGGATAAAGGTCAACGCTGTGTGAAAGGAGAATAGCAGAATGTGTTAATAGAGGGATAAAGGTCAGCACTGTGTGAAAGGAGAATAGCAGAATGCGTGAATAGAGGGATAATGGTCAGGGCTGTGTGAAACGAGAATAGCAGAATGTGTGAACAGCGGATAAAGGTCAGCACTGTGTGAAAGCAGAATAGCAGAATGTGTGAATACATGGATGAAGGTCAGCGCTGTGTGAAAGGAGAATAGCAGGATGTGTGAATAGAGGGATAAAGGTCAGCGCTGTGGGCAAGGAGAATAGCAGAATGCGTGAATGGAGGGATAAAGGTCAGCGCTGTGTGAAAGGAGAGTAGCAGAATGCGTGAATAGAGGGATAAAGGTCAGCGCCGTGTGAAAGGAGAATAGCAGAATGTGTGAATAGAGTGATAAAGGTCAGCGCTAGGTGAAAAGAGAATAGCAGAATGCGTGAATAGAGGGATAAAGGTCAGCACTGTGTGAAAGGAGAATAGCAGAATGTGTGAATAGAGGGATTAAGGTCAGTGCTGTGTGAAAGGAGAATAGCAGAATGTGTGAATAGGGGGATAAATGTCAGCGCTGTGTGAAAGGAGAATAGCAGAATGTGTGAATAGAGGGATAAAGGTCAGCGATGTGTCAAAGGAGAATAGCAGAATGTGTGAATAGAGGGATAAAGGTCAGCGCTGTGTGAAAGGATAATAGCAGAATGCGTGAAAAGAGGGATAAAGGTCAGCGCTGTGTGAAAGGAGAATAGCAGAATGTGTGAAAAGAGGGATAAAGGTCAGCACTGTGTGAAAGGAAAATAGCAGAATGCGTGAATAGAGGGATAAATGTCAGCAATGTGTGAAAGGAGAATAGCAGAATGTGTGAATAGAGGGATAAAGGTCAGCGCTGTGTGAATGGAGAATAGCAGAATGAGTTAATAGAGGGATGAAGTTCAGCGCTGTGTGAAAGGAGAATAGCAGAATGCGTGAATAGAGGGATAAAGGTCAGTGCTGTGTGAAAGGAGAATAGCAGAATGTGTGAATAGAGGGATAAAGTTCAGCAATGTGGGAAAGGAGAACAGCAGAATGTGTGAATATAGGGATAAAGGTCAGTGCTGTGAGAAAGGAGAATAGCAGAATGTGTGAATAGTGGGATAAAGGTCAGCGCTGTGTGAAAGGAGAATAGCAGAATTTGTGAATAGCGGATAAAGGTCAGCGCTTTGTGTAAGGAGAATAGCAGAATGTGTGAATAGAGGCATAAAGACAGCGCTGTGTGAAAGGAGAATTGCAGAATGTGTGAATAGAGGGATAAAGGTCAGCGCTGTGTGAAAGGAGAATAGCAGAATGTGTGAAGAGAGGGATTAAGGTCAGTGCTGTGTGAAAGGAGAATAGCAGAATGTGTGAAGAGAGGGATTAAGGTCAGCGCTGTGTGAAAGGAGAATAGCAGAATGTGTGAATAGAGGGATAAAGGTCAGCGCTGTGTGAAAGCAGAATAGCAGTATGTGTGAATATAGGGATAAAGGTCAGTGCTGTGTGAAAGGAGAATAGCAGAATGTGTGAACAGCGGACAAAGGTCAGCGCTGTGTGAAAGGAGAATAGCAGAATGTGTGAATAGAGGGATAAAGGACAGCGCCGTGTGAAAGGAGAATAGCAGAATGTGTGAATAGAGGGATAAAGGTCAGCACTGTTTGCAAGGAGAATAGCAGAATGTGTGAATAGAGGGATAAAGGTCAGCGCTGTGTGAAAGGAGAATTGCAGAATTTGAGGATAGAGGGATAAAGGTCAGCGCTGTGTGAAAGGAGAATAGCAGAATGTCTGAATAGAGGGATTAAGGTCAGCGCTGTGTGAAAGGAGAATAGCAGAATGTGTGAAGAGAGGGATTAAGGTCAGCGCTGTGTGAAAGGAGAATAGCAGAATGTGTGAACAGCGGATAAAGGTCAGCGCTGTGTGAAAGGAGAATAGCAGAATGTGTGAATAGAGGGATAAAGGTCAGCGGCTTGTGAAAGGAGAATAGCAGGATGTGTGAATAGAGGGAGAAAGGTCAGCACTGTGTGCAAGGAGAATAGCAGAATGTGTGAATAGAGGGATAAAGGTGAACGCTGTGTGAAAGGAGAATAGCAGAATGTGTTAATAGAGGGATAAAGGTCAGCGCCGTGTGAAAGAGAATAGCAGGATGCGTGAATAGAGGGATTAAGGTCAGTGCTGTGTGAAAGGAGAATAGCAGGATGTGTGAATAGAGGGATAAAGGTGAACGCTGTGTGAAAGGAGAATAGCAGAATGTGTTAATAGAGGGATAAAGGTCAGCGCCGTGTGAAAGAGAATAGCAGGATGCGTGAATAGAGGGATTAAGGTCAGTGCTGTGTGAAAGGAGAATAGCAGAATGTGTGAATAGAGGGATAAAGGTCAGAGCTGTGTCAAAGGAGAATAGCAGAATGCGTGAATCGAGGGATAAAGGTCAGTGCTGTGTGAAAGGAGAATAGCAGAATGTGTGAATAGAGGGATAAAGGTCAGCGCTGTGTGAAAGGGGAATATCAGAATGTGTGAATGGAGGGATAAAGGTCAGCGCTGTGTGAAAGGAGAATAGCAGAGTGTGTGAATAGAGAGATAAACGTCAGCGCTGCGTGAAAGGCGAATAGCAGAATGCGTGAATAGAGGGATAAAGGTCAGCGCTGTGTGAAAGGAGACTAGCAGAAAGTGTGAATAGAGGGATAATTGTCAGCGCTATGTGTAAGGAGAATAGCAGTATGTGTGAACAGCGGATATAGGTCAGCGCTGTGTGAAAGGAGAATAGCAGAATGCGTGAATAGAGGGATAAAGGTCAGCGTCGTGTGAAAGGAGAATAGCAGAATATGTGAATAGATTGATAAAGGTCAGCACTGTGTGAAAAGAGAATAGCAGAATGCGTCAATAGAGGGTTAGAGGTCAGCACTGTGTGAAAGGAGAATAGCAGAATGGGTGAATAGAGGGATAAAGGTCAGCGCCGTGTGAAAGGAGAATAGCAGAATGCGTGAATAGAGGGATAAAGGTCAGCACTGTGTGAAAGGAGAATAGCAGAATTTGTGTATAGGGGGATAAAGTTCAACGCTGTGTGAAAGGAGAATAGCAGAATGTGTGAATAGAGGAATAAAGGTCAGCGATGTGTGAAAGCAGTATAGCAGAATGTGTGAATGGAGGGATAAAGGTCAGCGCTGTGTGAAAGGAGATTGGCAGAATGTGTGAATAGAGGGATAAAGGTCAGAGCTGTGTGAAAGGATAATAGCAGAATGCGTGATTAGAGGGATAAAAGTCAGCGCTGTGTGAAAGGAGAATAGCAGAATGTGGGAAAAGAGGGATAAAGGTCAGCGCTGTGTGAAAGGAGAATAGCAGAATGCGTGAATAGAGGGATAAAGGTCAGCAATGTGTGAAAGGAGAATAGCAGAATGTGTGAATAGAGGGATAAAGGTCAGCGCTGTGTGAAAGGAGAATAGCAGAATGTGTGAATAGAGGGATAAAGGTCAGCGCTGTGTGAAAAGAGAATAGCAGATTTTGTGAATAGCGGATAAAGGTCAGCGCTTTGTGTAAAGAGAATAGCAGAATGTGTGAATAGAGGGATAAATGTTAGCGCTGTGTGAAAGGAGAATTGCAGAATGTGTGAATAGAGGGATAAAGTACAGTAATTCGTGAAAGGAGAATAGCAGAATGTGTGAATAGAGGGATAAAGTACAGTAATTGGTGAAGGGAGAATAGCAGAATGTGTGAATAGAGGGATTAAGGTCAGCGCTGTGTGAAAGGAGAATAGCAGAATGTGTGAATAGAGGGATAAAGTACAGTAATTCGTGAAGGGTGAATAGCAGAATGCGTGAATAGAGGGATAAAGGTCAGCGCTGTGTGAAAGGAGAATAGCAGAATGTGTGAAGAGAGGGATTAAGGTCAGCGCTGTGTGAAAGGAGAATAGCAGAATGTGTGATCAGCGGGATAAAGGTCAGCGCTGTGTGAAAGGAGAATAGAAGAATATGTGAATAGCGGGATAAAGGTCAGCGCCGTGTGAAAGGAGAATAGCAGAATGTGTGAATAGAGGGATAAAGGTCAGCGCTGTGTGAAAAGAGAATAGCAGAATGCGTGAATGGAGGGATAAAGGTCAGCGCTGTGTGAAAGGAGAATAGCAGAATGCGTGAATAGAGGGTTAAAGGTCAGCGCTGTGTGAAAGGAGAATAGCAGAATGTGTGAATAGAGAGATAAAGGTCAGCGCAGTGTGAAAGGATAATAGCAGAATGCGTGAATAGAGGGATAAAGGTCAGCAATGTGTGAAAGGAGAATAGCAGAATGTGTGAATAGAGGGATAAAGGTCAACGCTGTGTGAAAGGAGAATAGCAGAATGTGTTAATAGAGGGAAAAAGGTCAGCGCTGTGTGAAAGGAGAATAGCAGAATGCGTGAATAGAGGGATAAAGGTCAGCGCTGTGTGAAAGGAGACTAGCAGAAAGTGTGAATAGAGGGATAATTGTCAGCGCTATGTGTAAGGAGAATAGCAGTATGTGTGAACAGCGGATATAGGTCAGCGCTGTGTGAAAGGAGAATAGCAGAATGCGTGAATAGAGGGATAAAGGTCATCGTCGTGTGAAAGGAGAATAGCAGAATATGTGAATAGATTGATAAAGGTCAGCACTGTGTGAAAAGAGAATAGCAGAATGCGTGAATAGAGGGTTAGAGGTCAGCACTGTGTGAAAGGAGAACAGCAGAATGGGTGAATAGAGTGATAAAGGTCAGCGCCGTGTGAAAGGAGAATAGCAGAATGCGTGAATAGAGGGATAAAGGTCAGCACTGTGTGAAAGGAGAATAGCAGAATTTGTGTATAGAGGGATAAAGTTCAACGCTGTGTGAAAGGAGAATAGAAGAATGTGTGAATAGAGGAATAAAGGTCAGCGATGTGTGAAAGCAGTATAGCAGAATGTGTGAATGGAGGGATAAAGGTCAGCGCTGTGTGAAAGGAGATTGGCAGAATGTGTGAATAGAGGGATAAAGGTCAGAGCTGTGTGAAAGGATAATAGCAGAATGCGTGATTAGAGGGATAAAAGTCAGCGCTGTGTGAAAGGAGATTAGCAGAATGTGGGAAAAGAGGGATAAAGGTCAGCGCTGTGTGAAAGGATAATAGCAGGAAGCGTGAATAGAGGGATAAAGGTCAGCAATGTGTGAAAGGAGAATAGCAGAATGTGTGAATAGAGGGATAAAGGTCAGCGCTGTGTGAAAGGAGAATAGCAGAATGTGTGAATAGAGGGATAAAGGTCAGCGCTGTGTGAAAGGAGAATAGCAAATTTTGTGAATAGCGGATAAAGGTCAGCGCTTTGTGTAAAGAGAATAGCAGAATGTGTGAATAGAGGGATAAAAGTTAGCGCTGTGTGAAAGGAGAATTGCAGAATGTGTGAATAGAGGGATAAAGGTCAGCGCTGTGTGAAAGGAGAATAGCAGAATGTGTGAATAGAGGGATAAAGTACAGTAATTGGTGAAGGGAGAATAGCAGAATGTGTGAATAGAGGGATTAAGGTCAGCGCTGTGTGAAAGGAGAATAGCAGAATGTGTGAATAGAGGGATAAAGTACAGTAATTCGTGAAGGGTGAATAGCAGAATGCGTGAATAGAGGGATAAAGGTCAGCGCTGTGTGAAAGGAGAATAGCAGAATGTGTGAAGAGAGGGATTAAGGTCAGCGCTGTGTGAAAGGAGAATAGCAGAATGTGTGATCAGCGGGATAAAGGTCAGCGCTGTGTGAAAGGAGAATAGAAGAATATGTGAATAGCGGGATAAAGGTCAGCGCCGTGTGAAAGGAGAATAGCAGAATGTGTGAATAGAGGGATAAAGGTCAGCGCTGTGTGAAAAGAGAATAACAGAATGCGTGAATAGAGGGATAAAGGTCAGCGCTGTGTGAAAGGAGAATAGCAGAATGCGTGAATAGAGGGTTAAAGGTCAGCGCTGTGTGAAAGGAGAATAGCAGAATGTGTGAATAGAGAGATAAAGGTCAGCGCAGTGTGAAAGGATAATAGCAGAATGCGTGAATAGAGGGATAAAGGTCAGCAATGTGTGAAAGGAGAATAGCAGAATGTGTGAATAGAGGGATAAAGGTCAACGCTGTGTGAAAGGAGAATAGCAGAATGTGTTAATAGAGGGAAAAAGGTCAGCGCTGTGTGAAAGGAGAATAGCAGAATGTGTGAATACAGGGATAAAGGTCAGCGCTGTGTGATAAGAGAATAGCAGGATGTGTGAATAGAGGGATAAAGGTCAGTGCTGTGGGCAACGAGAATAGCAGAATGTGTGAAAAGAGGGATAAAGGTCAGCGCTGTGTGAAAGGATAATAGCAGACTGCGTGAATAGAGGGATAAAGGTCAGCAATGTGTGAAAGGAGAATAGCAGAATGTGTGAATAGAGGGATAAAGGTCAGCGCTGTGTCAAAGGAGAATAGCAGAATGAGTTAATAGAGGGATAAAGTTCAGCGCTGTGTGAAAGGAGAATAGCAGAATGCGTGAATAGAGGGATAAAGGTCAGTGCTGTGTGAAAGGAGAATAGCAGAATGTGTGAATAGAGGGATAAAGGTCAGCAATGTGTGAAAGGAGAACATCAGAATGTGTGAATATAGGGATATAGGTCAGTGCTGTGAGAAAGGAGAATAGCAGAATGTGTGAATGGAGGGATAATGGTCAGCGCTGTGTGAAAGGAGAATAGCAGAATTTGTGAATAGTGGATAAAGGTCAGCACTGTGTGAAAGGAGAATAGCAGAATGTGTGAACAGAGGGATAAAGGTCAGCGCTGTGTGAAAGGAGAATAGCAGAATGTGTGAATAGAGGGATAAAGTACAGCAATTGGTGAAGGGAGAATAGCAGACTGTCTGAATAGAGGGATTAAAGTCAGCGCTGTGTGAAAGGAGAATAGCAGAATGTGTGAAGAGAGGGATTAAGGTCAGTGCTGTGTGAAACGAGAATAGCAGAATGTGTGAAGAGAGGGATAATGGTCAGCGCTGTGTGAAAGGAGAATAGCAGAATGTGTGAACAGCGGATAAAGGTCAGCGCTGTGTGAAAGGAGACTAGCAGCATGTGTGAATAGAGGGATAAAGGTCAGCGCTGTGTGAAAGGAGAATAGCAGAATGCGTGAATAGAGGGATAAAGGTCAGCACTGTTTGCAAGGAGAATAGCAGAATGTGTGAATAGAGGGATAAAGGTCAGCGCTGTGTGAAAGGAGAATAGCAGATTTTGTGAATAGCGGATAAAGGTCAGCGCTTTGTGTAAAGAGAATAGCAGAATGTGTGAATAGAGGGATAAAAGTTAGCGCTGTGTGAAAGGAGAATTGCAGAATGTGTGAATAGAGGGATAAAGGTCAGCGCTGTGTGAAAGGAGAATAGCAGAATGTGTGAATAGAGGGATAAAGTACAGTAATTGGTGAAGGGAGAATAGCAGAATGTGTGAATAGAGGGATTAAGGTCAGCGCTGTGTGAAAGGAGAATAGCAGAATGTGTGAATAGAGGGATAAAGTACAGTAATTCGTGAAGGGTGAATAGCAGAATGCGTGAATAGAGGGATAAAGGTCAGCGCTGTGTGAAAGGAGAATAGCAGAATGTGTGAAGAGAGGGATTAAGGTCAGCGCTGTGTGAAAGGAGAATAGCAGAATGTGTGATCAGCGGGATAAAGGTCAGCGCTGTGTGAAAGGAGAATAGAAGAATATGTGAATAGCGGGATAAAGGTCAGCGCCGTGTGAAAGGAGAATAGCAGAATGTGTGAATAGAGGGATAAAGGTCAGCGCTGTGTGAAAAGAGAATAACAGAATGCGTGAATAGAGGGATAAAGGTCAGCGCTGTGTGAAAGGAGAATAGCAGAATGCGTGAATAGAGGGTTAAAGGTCAGCGCTGTGTGAAAGGAGAATAGCAGAATGTGTGAATAGAGAGATAAAGGTCAGCGCAGTGTGAAAGGATAATAGCAGAATGCGTGAATAGAGGGATAAAGGTCAGCAATGTGTGAAAGGAGAATAGCAGAATGTGTGAATAGAGGGATAAAGGTCAACGCTGTGTGAAAGGAGAATAGCAGAATGTGTTAATAGAGGGAAAAAGGTCAGCGCTGTGTGAAAGGAGAATAGCAGAATGTGTGAATACAGGGATAAAGGTCAGCGCTGTGTGATAAGAGAATAGCAGGATGTGTGAATAGAGGGATAAAGGTCAGTGCTGTGGGCAACGAGAATAGCAGAATGTGTGAAAAGAGGGATAAAGGTCAGCGCTGTGTGAAAGGATAATAGCAGACTGCGTGAATAGAGGGATAAAGGTCAGCAATGTGTGAAAGGAGAATAGCAGAATGTGTGAATAGAGGGATAAAGGTCAGCGCTGTGTCAAAGGAGAATAGCAGAATGAGTTAATAGAGGGATAAAGTTCAGCGCTGTGTGAAAGGAGAATAGCAGAATGCGTGAATAGAGGGATAAAGGTCAGTGCTGTGTGAAAGGAGAATAGCAGAATGTGTGAATAGAGGGATAAAGGTCAGCAATGTGTGAAAGGAGAACATCAGAATGTGTGAATATAGGGATATAGGTCAGTGCTGTGAGAAAGGAGAATAGCAGAATGTGTGAATGGAGGGATAATGGTCAGCGCTGTGTGAAAGGAGAATAGCAGAATTTGTGAATAGTGGATAAAGGTCAGCACTGTGTGAAAGGAGAATAGCAGAATGTGTGAACAGAGGGATAAAGGTCAGCGCTGTGTGAAAGGAGAATAGCAGAATGTGTGAATAGAGGGATAAAGTACAGCAATTGGTGAAGGGAGAATAGCAGACTGTCTGAATAGAGGGATTAAAGTCAGCGCTGTGTGAAAGGAGAATAGCAGAATGTGTGAAGAGAGGGATTAAGGTCAGTGCTGTGTGAAACGAGAATAGCAGAATGTGTGAAGAGAGGGATAATGGTCAGCGCTGTGTGAAAGGAGAATAGCAGAATGTGTGAACAGCGGATAAAGGTCAGCGCTGTGTGAAAGGAGACTAGCAGCATGTGTGAATAGAGGGATAAAGGTCAGCGCTGTGTGAAAGGAGAATAGCAGAATGCGTGAATAGAGGGATAAAGGTCAGCACTGTTTGCAAGGAGAATAGCAGAATGTGTGAATAGAGGGATAAAGGTCAGCGCTGTGTGAAAGGAGAATAGCAGATTTTGTGAATAGCGGATAAAGGTCAGCGCTTTGTGTAAAGAGAATAGCAGAATGTGTGAATAGAGGGATAAAAGTTAGCGCTGTGTGAAAGGAGAATTGCAGAATGTGTGAATAGAGGGATAAAGGTCAGCGCTGTGTGAAAGGAGAATAGCAGAATGTGTGAATAGAGGGATAAAGTACAGTAATTGGTGAAGGGAGAATAGCAGAATGTGTGAATAGAGGGATTAAGGTCAGCGCTGTGTGAAAGGAGAATAGCAGAATGTGTGAATAGAGGGATAAAGTACAGTAATTCGTGAAGGGTGAATAGCAGAATGCGTGAATAGAGGGATAAAGGTCAGCGCTGTGTGAAAGGAGAATAGCAGAATGTGTGAAGAGAGGGATTAAGGTCAGCGCTGTGTGAAAGGAGAATAGCAGAATGTGTGATCAGCGGGATAAAGGTCAGCGCTGTGTGAAAGGAGAATAGAAGAATATGTGAATAGCGGGATAAAGGTCAGCGCCGTGTGAAAGGAGAATAGCAGAATGTGTGAATAGAGGGATAAAGGTCAGCGCTGTGTGAAAAGAGAATAGCAGAATGCGTGAATGGAGGGATAAAGGTCAGCGCTGTGTGAAAGGAGAATAGCAGAATGCGTGAATAGAGGGTTAAAGGTCAGCGCTGTGTGAAAGGAGAATAGCAGAATGTGTGAATAGAGAGATAAAGGTCAGCGCAGTGTGAAAGGATAATAGCAGAATGCGTGAATAGAGGGATAAAGGTCAGCAATGTGTGAAAGGAGAATAGCAGAATGTGTGAATAGAGGGATAAAGGTCAACGCTGTGTGAAAGGAGAATAGCAGAATGTGTTAATAGAGGGAAAAAGGTCAGCGCTGTGTGAAAGGAGAATAGCAGAATGCGTGAATAGAGGGATAAAGGTCAGCGCTGTGTGAAAGGAGACTAGCAGAAAGTGTGAATAGAGGGATAATTGTCAGCGCTATGTGTAAGGAGAATAGCAGTATGTGTGAACAGCGGATATAGGTCAGCGCTGTGTGAAAGGAGAATAGCAGAATGCGTGAATAGAGGGATAAAGGTCATCGTCGTGTGAAAGGAGAATAGCAGAATATGTGAATAGATTGATAAAGGTCAGCACTGTGTGAAAAGAGAATAGCAGAATGCGTGAATAGAGGGTTAGAGGTCAGCACTGTGTGAAAGGAGAACAGCAGAATGGGTGAATAGAGTGATAAAGGTCAGCGCCGTGTGAAAGGAGAATAGCAGAATGCGTGAATAGAGGGATAAAGGTCAGCACTGTGTGAAAGGAGAATAGCAGAATTTGTGTATAGAGGGATAAAGTTCAACGCTGTGTGAAAGGAGAATAGAAGAATGTGTGAATAGAGGAATAAAGGTCAGCGATGTGTGAAAGCAGTATAGCAGAATGTGTGAATGGAGGGATAAAGGTCAGCGCTGTGTGAAAGGAGATTGGCAGAATGTGTGAATAGAGGGATAAAGGTCAGAGCTGTGTGAAAGGATAATAGCAGAATGCGTGATTAGAGGGATAAAAGTCAGCGCTGTGTGAAAGGAGATTAGCAGAATGTGGGAAAAGAGGGATAAAGGTCAGCGCTGTGTGAAAGGATAATAGCAGGAAGCGTGAATAGAGGGATAAAGGTCAGCAATGTGTGAAAGGAGAATAGCAGAATGTGTGAATAGAGGGATAAAGGTCAGCGCTGTGTGAAAGGAGAATAGCAGAATGTGTGAATAGAGGGATAAAGGTCAGCGCTGTGTGAAAGGAGAATAGCAGATTTTGTGAATAGCGGATAAAGGTCAGCGCTTTGTGTAAAGAGAATAGCAGAATGTGTGAATAGAGGGATAAAAGTTAGCGCTGTGTGAAAGGAGAATTGCAGAATGTGTGAATAGAGGGATAAAGGTCAGCGCTGTGTGAAAGGAGAATAGCAGAATGTGTGAATAGAGGGATAAAGTACAGTAATTGGTGAAGGGAGAATAGCAGAATGTGTGAATAGAGGGATTAAGGTCAGCGCTGTGTGAAAGGAGAATAGCAGAATGTGTGAATAGAGGGATAAAGTACAGTAATTCGTGAAGGGTGAATAGCAGAATGCGTGAATAGAGGGATAAAGGTCAGCGCTGTGTGAAAGGAGAATAGCAGAATGTGTGAAGAGAGGGATTAAGGTCAGCGCTGTGTGAAAGGAGAATAGCAGAATGTGTGATCAGCGGGATAAAGGTCAGCGCTGTGTGAAAGGAGAATAGAAGAATATGTGAATAGCGGGATAAAGGTCAGCGCCGTGTGAAAGGAGAATAGCAGAATGTGTGAATAGAGGGATAAAGGTCAGCGCTGTGTGAAAAGAGAATAGCAGAATGCGTGAATAGAGGGATAAAGGTCAGCGCTGTGTGAAAGGAGAATAGCAGAATGCGTGAATAGAGGGTTAAAGGTCAGCGCTGTGTGAAAGGAGAATAGCAGAATGTGTGAATAGAGAGATAAAGGTCAGCGCAGTGTGAAAGGATAATAGCAGAATGCGTGAATAGAGGGATAAAGGTCAGCAATGTGTGAAAGGAGAATAGCAGAATGTGTGAATAGAGGGATAAAGGTAAACGCTGTGTGAAAGGAGAATAGCAGAATGTGTTAATAGAGGGAAAAAGGTCAGCGCTGTGTGAAAGGAGAATAGCAGAATGTGTGAATACAGGGATAAAGGTCAGCGCTGTGTGATAAGAGAATAGCAGGATGTGTGAATAGAGGGATAAAGGTCAGTGCTGTGGGCAACGAGAATAGCAGAATGTGTGAAAAGAGGGATAAAGGTCAGCGCTGTGTGAAAGGATAATAGCAGAATGCGTGAATAGAGGGATAAAGGTCAGCAATGTGTGAAAGGAGAATAGCAGAATGTGTGAATAGAGGGATAAAGGTCAGCG
This sequence comes from Scyliorhinus torazame, assembly GCF_047496885.1. NCBI lineage: Eukaryota > Metazoa > Chordata > Chondrichthyes > Carcharhiniformes > Scyliorhinidae > Scyliorhinus > Scyliorhinus torazame. Next base: position 61,527 of record NW_027308349.1, on the reverse strand, counting down.
CTGTGTGAAAGGAGAATAGCAGAATGAGTTAATAGAGGGATAAAGTTCAGCGCTCTGTGAAAGGAGAATAGCAGAATGCGTGAATAGAGGGATAAAGGTCAGTGCTGTGTGAAAGGAGAATAGCAGAATGTGTGAATAGAGGGATAAAGGTCAGCAATGTGTGAAAGGAGAACATCAGAATGTGTGAATATAGGGATATAGGTCAGTGCTGTGAGAAAGGAGAATAGCAGAATGTGTGAATGGAGGGATAATGGTCAGCGCTGTGTGAAAGGAGAATAGCAGAATTTGTGAATAGTGGATAAAGGTCAGCACTGTGTGAAAGGAGAATAGCAGAATGTGTGAACAGAGGGATAAAGGTCAGCGCTGTGTGAAAGGAGAATAGCAGAATGTGTGAATAGAGGGATAAAGTACAGCAATTGGTGAAGGGAGAATAGCAGACTGTCTGAATAGAGGGATTAAGGTCAGCGCTGTGTGAAAGTAGAATAGCAGAATGTGTGAAGAGAGGGATTAAGGTCAGTGCTGTGTGAAACGAGAATAGCAGAATGTGTGAAGAGAGGGATAATGGTCAGCGCTGTGTGAAAGGAGAATAGCAGAATGTGTGAACAGCGGATAAAGGTCAGCGCTGTGTGAAAGGAGACTAGCAGCATGTGTGAATAGAGGGATAAAGGTCAGCGATGTGTGAAAGGAGAATAGAAGCATGTGTGAATAGAGGGATAAAGGAGAACGCTGTGAGAAAGGAGAATAGCAGAATGCGTGGATAGAGGGATGAAGGTCAGCGCTGTGTGAATGAAGAATAGCAGAATGTGTGAATAGCGGGATAAAGGTCAGCGCCGTGTGAAAGGAGAATAGCAGAATGTGTGAAGAGCGGGATAAAGGTCAGCGCTGTGTGAAAGGAGAACAGCAGAATGTGTGAATAGAGGGATAAAGGTCAGCGCTGTGTGAAAGGAGAATAGCAGAATGTGTGAATAGAGGGATAAAGGTCAGCGCCGTGTGAAAGGAGAACAGCAGAATGCGTGAATAGAGGGATAAAGGAGAGCGCTGTGAGAAAGGAGAATTGCAGAATGCGTGGATAGAGGGATAAAGGTCAGCGCTGTGTGAATGAAGAATAGCAGAATGTGTGAATAGCGGGATAAAGGTCAGCGCCGTGTGAAAGGAGAATAGCAGAATGCGTGAATAGAGGGATAAAGGTCAGCACTGTTTGCAAGGAGAATAGCAGAATGTGTGAATAGAGGGATAAAGGTCAGCGCTGTGTGATAGGAGAATTGCAGAATGTGTGGATAGAGGGATAAAGTACAGCAATTGGTGAAGGGAGAATAGCAGAATGTGTGAATAGAGGGATAAAGGTCAGCGCTGTGTGAAAGGAGAATAGCAGAATGCGTGAATAGAGGGATAAAGGTCAGCACTGTTTGCAAGGAGAATAGCAGAATGTGTGAATAGAGAGATAAAGGTCAGCGCTGTGTGATAGGAGAATTGCAGAATGTGTGGATAGAGGGATAAAGTACAGCAATTGGTGAAGGGAGAATAGCAGAATGTGTGAATAGAGGGATAGAGGTCAGCACTGTGTGAAAGGAGAATAGCAGAATGTGTTAATAGAGGGGTAAAGGTCAGCGCTGTGTGAAAGGAGAATAGCAGAATGCGTGAATAGAGGGATAAAGGTCAGCGATGTGTGAAAGGAGAATAGCAGAATGTGTGAATAGAGGGATAAAGGTCAAGGCTGTGTGAAAGCAGAATAGCAGAATGTTTGAATAGAGGGATAAAGGTCAGCGCTGTGTGAAAGGAGACTAGCAGAAAGTGTGAATAGAGGGATAAAGGTCAGCGCTATGTGTAAGGAGAATAGCAGAATGTGTGAACAGCGGATATAGGTCAGCGCTGTGTGAAAGGAGAATAGCAGAATGTGTGAATAGAGGGATAAAGGTCAGCACTGTCTGAAAGGAGAATAGCAGAATGTGTGAATAGAGGGATAGAGGTCAGCACTGTGTGAAAGGAGAATAGCAGAATGTGTTAATAGAGGGGTAAAGGTCAGCGCTGTGTGAAAGGAGAATAGCAGAATGCGTGAATAGAGGGATAAAGGTCAGCGCTCTGTGAAAGGAGAATAGCAGAATGCGTGAATAGAGGGATAAAGGTCAGCTCTGTGTGAAAGGAGAATAGCAGAATGCGTGAATAGAGGGATAAAGGTCAGCGATGTGTGAAAGGAGAATAGAAGCATGTGTGAATAGAGGGATAAAGGAGAACGCTGTGAGAAAGGAGAATAGCAGAATGCGTGGATAGAGGGATGAAGGTCAGCGCTGTGTGAATGAAGAATAGCAGAATGTGTGAATAGCGGGATAAAGGTCAGCGCCGTGTGAAAGGAGAATAGCAGAATGTGTGAAGAGCGGGATAAAGGTCAGCGCTGTGTGAAAGGAGAACAGCAGAATGTGTGAATAGAGGGATAAAGGTCAGCGCTGTGTGAAAGGAGAATAGCAGAATGTGTGAATAGAGGGATAAAGGTCAGCGCCGTGTGAAAGGAGAACAGCAGAATGCGTGAATAGAGGGATAAAGGAGAGCGCTGTGAGAAAGGAGAATTGCAGAATGCGTGGATAGAGGGATAAAGGTCAGCGCTGTGTGAATGAAGAATAGCAGAATGTGTGAATAGCGGGATAAAGGTCAGCGCCGTGTGAAAGGAGAATAGCAGAATGTGTGAATAGTGGGATAAAGGTCAGCGCCGTGTGAAAGGAGAATAGCAGAATGTGTGAATAGAGTGATAAAGGTCAGCGCTGTGTGAAAAGAGAATAGCAGAATGCGTGAATAGAGGGATAAAGGTCAGCGCTGTGTGAAAGGAGAATAGCAGGACACGTGAATAGAGGGATAAAGGCCAGCGACGTGTGAAAGGAGAATAGCAGAATGTGTGAATAGAGAGATAAAGGTCAGCGCTGTGTGAAAGGATAATAGCAGAATGCGTGAATAGAGGGATAAAGGTCAGCGCTGGGTGAAAGGAGAATAGCAGAATGTGTGAAAAGAGGGATAAAGGTCAGCGCTGTGTGAAAGGATAATAGAAGAATGCGTGAATAGAGGGATAAAGGTCAGCAATGTGTGAAAGAAGAATAGCAGAATGTGTGAAGACAGGGATAAAGGTCAACGCTGTGTGAAAGGAGAATAGCAGAATGCGTGAATAGAGGGATAATGGTCAGGGCTGTGTGAAAGGAGAATAGCAGAATGTGTGTATAGAGGGATAATGGTCAGGGCTGTGTGAAAGGAGAATAGCAGAATGTGTTAATAGAGGGATAAAGGTCAGCACTGTGTGAAAGGAGAATAGCAGAATGCGTGAATAGAGGGATAATGGTCAGGGCTGTGTGAAAGGGGAATAGCAGAATGTGTGAACAGCGGATAAAGGTCAGCACTGTGTGAAAGCAGAATAGCAGAATGTGTGAATACATGGATGAAGGTCAGCGCTGTGTGAAAGGAGAATAGCAGGATGTGTGAATAGAGGGATAAAGGTCAGCGCTGTGGGCAAGGAGAATAGCAGAATGCGTGAATGGAGGGATAATGGTCAGCGCTGTGTGAAAGGAGAATAGCAGAATGTGTGAACAGAGGGATAAAGGTCAGCGATGTGTGAAAGGAGAATAGCAGAATGCGTGAATAGAGGGATAAAGGTCAGCGCCGTGTGAAAGGAGAATAGCAGAATGTGTTAATAGAGGGATAAAGGTCAGCGCCGTGTGAAAGGAGAATAGCAGAATGCGTGAATCGAGCGATAAAGGTCAGGGCTATGTGAAAAGAGAATAGCAGAAAGCGTGAATAGAGGGATTAAGGTCAGCGCTGTGTGAAAGGATAATAGAAGAATGTGTGAATAGAGGGATAAAGGTCAGCGCTGTGTGAAAGGCGAATAGCAGAATGTGTGAATAGGGGGATAAAGGTCAGAGCTGCGTGAAAGGAGAATAGCAGAATGTGTGAATAGAGGGATAAAGGTCAGAGCTGTGTGAAAGGAGAATAGCAGAATGTGTGAATAGGGGGATAAAGGTCTGCGCTGTGTGAAAGGAGAATAGCAGAATGTGTGAATAGAGGGATAAAGGTCAGAGCTGTGTGAAAGGAGAATAGCAGAATGTGTGAATAGGGGGATAAAGGTCAGCGCTGTGTGAAAGGAGAATAGCAGAATGTGTGAATAGAGGGATAAAGGTCAGCGATGTGTGAAAGGAGAATAGCAGAATGTGTGAATGGAGGGATAAAGGTCAGTGCTGTGTGAAAGGAGTAGAGCAGAATGTGTGAATAGAGGGATAAAGGTCAGCGCTGTGTGAAAGCATAATAGCAGAATGTGTGAATAGAGGGATAAAGGTCAGAGCTGTGTGAAAGGAGAATAGCAGAATGTGTGAATAGAGAGATAAAGGTCAGCGCAGTGTGAAAGGATAATAGCAGAATGCGTGAATAGAGGGATAAAGGTCAGCAATGTGTGAAAGGAGAATAGCAGAATGTGTGAATAGAGGGATAAAGGGCAACGCTGTGTGAAAGGAGAATAGCAGAATGTGTTAATAGAGGGAAAAAGGTCAGCGCTGTGTGAAAGGAGAATAGCAGAATGTGTGAATACAGGGATAAAGGTCAGCGCAGTGTGAAAGGAGAATAGCAGAATGTGTGAATAGAGGGATAAATGTCAGCGCTGTGTGAAAGGAGAATAGCAGAATGTGTGAATAGGGGGATAAATGTCAGCGCTGTGTGAAAGGAGAATAGCAGAATGTGTGAATAGAGGGATAAAGGTCAGAGCTGTGTGAAAGGAGAATAGCAGAATGCGTGAATAGAGGGTTAAAGGTCAGCGCTGTGTGAAAGGAGAATAGCAGAATGTGTGAATAGAGAGATAAAGGTCAGCGCTGTGTGAAAGGAGGATAGCAGAATGCGTGAATAGAGGGATAAAAGTCAGCAATGTGTGAAAGGAGAATAGCAGAATGTGTGAATAGAGGGATAAAGGTCAGCAATGTGTGAAAGGAGAATAACAGAATGCGTGAATGGAGGGATAAAGGTCAGCGCTGTGTGAAAGGAGAATAGCAGAATGCGTGAATAGTGGGATAAAGGTCAGCGCTGTGTGAAAGGAGAATAGCAGAATGCGTGAATGGAGGGATAAAGGTCAGCGCTGTGTGAAATGAGAATAGCAGAATGCGTGAATAGAGGGATAAACGTCAGCGCTGTGTGAAAAGAGAATAGCAGAATGCCTGAATAGAGGGATAAAGGAGATCGCTGTGAGAAAGGAGAATAGCAGAATGCGTGGATAGAGGGATGAAGGTAAGCGCTGTGTGAATGAAGAATAGCAGAATGTGTGAATAGCGGGATAAAGGTCAGCGCCGTGTGAAAGGAGAATAGCAGAAGGTGTGAAGAGCGGGATAAAGGTCAGCGCCGTGTGAAAGGAGAACAGCAGAATGCGTGAATAGAGGAATAAAGGAGAGCGCTGTGAGAAAGGAGAATAGAAGAATGCGTGGATAGAGGGATAAAGGTCAGCGCTGTGTGAAAGGAGAACAGCAGAATGTGTGAATAGAGAGATAAAGGTCAGCGCTGTGTGAAAGGATAATAGCAGAATGCGTGAATAGAGGGATAAAGGTCAGCGCTGGGTGAAAGGAGAATAGCAGAATGTGTGAAGAGAGGGATAAAGGTCAACGCTGTGTGAAAGGAGAATAGCAGAATGTGTTAATAGAGGGATAAAGGTCAGCACTGTGTGAAAGGAGAATAGCAGAATGCGTGAATAGAGGGATAATGGTCAGGGCTGTGTGAAACGAGAATAGCAGAATGTGTGAACAGCGGATAAAGGTCAGCACTGTGTGAAAGCAGAATAGCAGAATGTGTGAATACATGGATGAAGGTCAGCGCTGTGTGAAAGGAGAATAGCAGGATGTGTGAATAGAGGGATAAAGGTCAGCGCTGTGGGCAAGGAGAATAGCAGAATGCGTGAATGGAGGGATAAAGGTCAGCGCTGTGTGAAAGGAGAGTAGCAGAATGCGTGAATAGAGGGATAAAGGTCAGCGCCGTGTGAAAGGAGAATAGCAGAATGTGTGAATAGAGTGATAAAGGTCAGCGCTGGGTGAAAAGAGAATAGCAGAATGCGTGAAAAGAGGGATAAAGGTCAGCACTGTGTGAAAGGAGAATAGCAGAATGTGTGAATAGAGGGATTAAGGTCAGTGCTGTGTGAAAGGAGAATAGCAGAATGTGTGAATAGGGGGATAAATGTCAGCGCTGTGTGAAAGGAGAATAGCAGAATGTGTGAATAGAGGGATAAAGGTCAGCGATCTGTCAAAGGAGAATAGCAGAATGTGTGAATAGAGGGATAAAGGTCAGCGCTGTGTGAAAGGATAATAGCAGAATGCGTGAAAAGAGGGATAAAGGTCAGCGCTGTGTGAAAGGAGAATAGCAGAATGTGTGAAAAGAGGGATAAAGGTCAGCACTGTGTGAAAGGAAAATAGCAGAATGCGTGAATAGAGGGATAAATGTCAGCAATGTGTGAAAGGAGAATAGCAGAATGTGTGAATACAGGGATAAAGGTCAGCGCTGTGTGAATGGAGAATAGCAGAATGAGTTAATAGAGGGATGAAGTTCAGCGCTGTGTGAAAGGAGAATAGCAGAATGCGTGAATAGAGGGATAAAGGTCAGTGCTGTGTGAAAGGAGAATAGCAGAATGTGTGAATGGAGGGATAAAGGTCAGTGCTGTGTGAAAGGAGTAGAGCAGAATGTGTGAATAGAGGGACAAAGGTCAGCGCGGTGTGAAAGCATAATAGCAGAATGTGTGAATAGAGGGATAAAGGTCAGAGCTGTGTGAAAGGAGAATAGCAGAATGTGTGAATAGAGAGATAAAGGTCAGCGCAGTGTGAAAGGATAATAGCAGAAAGCGTGAATAGAGGGATAAAGGTCAGCAATGTGTGAAAGGAGAATAGCAGAATGTGTGAATAGAGGGATAAAGGTCAACGCTGTGTGAAAGGAGAATAGCAGAATGTGTTAATAGAGGGAAAAAGGTCAGCGCTGTGTGAAAGGAGAATAGCAGAATGTGTGAATACAGGGATAAAGGTCAGCGCAGTGTGAAAGGAGAATAGCAGAATGTGTGAATAGAGGGATAAATGTCAGCGCTGTGTGAAAGGAGAATAGCAGAATGTGTGAATAGGGGGATAAATGTCAGCGCTGTGAGAAAGGAGAATAGCAGAATGTGTGAATAGAGGGATAAAGGTCAGAGCTGTGTGAAAGGAGAATAGCAGAATGTGTGAATAGAGAGATAAAGGTCAGCGCTGTGTGAAAGGAGGATAGCAGAATGTGTGAATAGAGGGATAAAGGTCAGCAATGTGTGAAAGGAGAATAGCAGAATGTGTGAATAGAGGGATAAAGGTCAGCAATGTGTGAAAGGAGAATAACAGAATGCGTGAATGGAGGGATAAAGGTCAGCGCTGTGTGAAAGGAGAATAGCAGAATGCGTGAATAGTGGGATAAAGGTCAGCGCTGTGTGAAAGGAGAATAGCAGAATGCGTGAATGGAGGGATAAAGGTCAGCGCTGTGTGAAAGGAGAATAGCAGAATGCGTGAATAGAGGGATAAACGTCAGCGCTGTGTGAAAAGAGAATAGCAGAATGCCTGAATAGAGGGATAAAGGAGAGCGCTGTGAGAAAGGAGAATAGCAGAATGCGTGGATAGAGGGATGAAGGGCAGCGCTGTGTAAATGAAGAATAGCAGAATGTGTGAATAGCGGGATAAAGGTCAGCGCCGTGTGAAAGGAGAATAGCAGAATGTGTGAAGAGCGGGATAAAGGTCAGCGCCGTGTGAAAGGAGAACAGCAGAATGCCTGAATAGAGGAATAAAGGAGAGCGCTGTGAGAAAGGAGAATAGAAGAATGCGTGGATAGAGGGATAAAGGTCAGCGCTGTGTGAATGAAGAATAGCAGAATGTGTGACTAGCGGGATAAAGGTCAGCGCCGGGTGAAAGGAGAATAGCAGAATGTCAGAATAGTGGGATAAAGGTCAGCGCCATGTGAAAGGAGAATAGCAGAATGTGTGAATAGAGGGATAAAGGTCAGCGCTGTGTGAAAAGAGAATAGCGGAATGCGTGAATAGAGGGATAAAGGTCAGCGACGTGTGAAAGGAGAATAGCAGAATGTGTGAATAGAGAGATAAAGGTCAGCGCTGTGTGAAAGGATAATAGCAGAATGCGTGAATAGAGGGATAAAGGTCAGCGCTGGGTGAAAGGAGAATAGCAGAATGTGTGAAGAGAGGGATAAAGGTCAACGCTGTGTGAAAGGAGAATAGCAGAATGTGTTAATAGAGGGATAAAGGTCAGCACTGTGTGAAAGGAGAACAGCAGAATGCGTGAATAGAGGGATAATGGTCAGGGCTGTGTGAAACGAGAATAGCAGAATGTGTGAACAGCGGATAAAGGTCAGCACTGTGTGAAAGCAGAATAGCAGAATGTGTGAATTCATGGATGAAGGTCAGCGCTGTGTGAAAGGAGAATAGCAGAATGTGTGAATAGAGGGATAAAGGTCAGCAATGTGGGAAAGGAGAACAGCAGAATGTGTGAATATAGGGATAAAGGTCAGTGCTGTGAGAAAGGAGAATAGCAGAATGTGTGAATAGTGGGATAAAGGTCAGCGCTGTGTGAAAGGAGAATAGCAGAATTTGTGAATAGCGGATAAAGGTCAGCGCTTTGTGTAAGGAGAATAGCAGAATGTGTGAATAGAGGCATAAAGACAGCGCTGTGTGAAAGGAGAATTGCAGAATGTGTGAATAGAGGGATAAACGTCAGCGCTGTGTGAAAGGAGAATAGCAGAATGTGTGAAGAGAGGGATTAAGGTCAGTGCTGTGTGAAAGGAGAATAGCAGAATGTGTGAAGAGAGGGATTAAGGTCAGCGCAGTGTGAAAGGAGAATAGCAGAATGTCTGAATAGAGGGATAAAGGTCAGCGCTGTGTGAAAGCAGAATAGCAGTATGTGTGAATATAGGGATAAAGGTCAGTGCTGTGTGAAAGGAGAATAGCAGAATGTGTGAACAGCGGACAAAGGTCAGCGCTGTGTGAAAGGAGAATAGCAGAATGTGTGAATAGAGGGATAAAGGACAGCGCCGTGCGAAAGGAGAATAGCAGAATGTGTGAATAGAGGGATAAAGGTCAGCACTGTTTTCAAGGAGAATAGCAGAATGTGTGAATAGAGGGATAAAGGTCAGCGCTGTGTGAAAGGAGAATTGCAGAATTTGAGGATAGAGGGATAAAGGTCAGCGCTGTGTGAAAGGAGAATAGCAGAATGTCTGAATAGAGGGATTAAGGTCAGCGCTGTGTGAAAGGAGAATAGCAGAATGTGTGAAGAGAGGGATTAAGGTCAGCGCTGTGTGAAAGGAGAATAGCAGAATGTGTGAACAGCGGATAAAGGTCAGCGCTGTGTGAAAGGAGAATAGCAGAATGTGTGAATAGAGGGATAAAGGTCAGCGGCTTGTGAAAGGAGAATAGCAGGATGTGTGAATAGAGGGAGAAAGGTCAGCACTGTGTGCAAGGAGAATAGCAGAATGTGTGAATAGAGGGATTAAGGTCAGCGCTGTCTCAAAGGAGAATAGCAGGATGTGTGAATAGAGGGATAAAGGTCAGCGCCGTGTGAAAGAGAATAGCAGGATGCGTGAATAGAGGGATTAAGGTCAGTGCTGTGTGAAAGGAGAATAGCAGAATGTGTGAATAGAGGGATAAAGGTCAGAGCTGTGTGAAAGGAGAATAGCAGAATGCGTGAATCGAGGGATAAAGGTCAGTGCTGTGTGAAAGGAGAATAGCAGAATGTGTGAATAGAGGGATAAAGGTCAGCGCTGTGTGAAAGGGGAATATCAGAATGTGTGAAAGGAGGGATAAAGGTCAGCGCTGTGTGAAAGGAGAATAGCAGAGTGTGTGAATAGAGAGATAAACGTCAGCGCTGCGTGAAAGGAGAATAGCAGAATGCGTGAATAGAGGGATAAAGGTCAGCGCTGTGTGAAAGGAGACTAGCAGAAAGTGTGAATAGAGGGATAATTGTCAGCGCTATGTGTAAGGAGAATAGCAGTATGTGTGAACAGCGGATATAGGTTAGCGCTGTGTGAAAGGAGAATAGCAGAATGCGTGAATCGAGGGATAAAGGTCAGCGTCGTGTGAAAGGAGAATAGCAGAATATGTGAATAGATTGACAAAGGTCAGCACTGTGTGAAAAGAGAATAGCAGAATGCGTGAATAGAGGGTTAGAGGTCAGCACTGTGTGAAAGGAGAATAGCAGAATGGGTGAATAGAGGGATAAATGTCAGCGCCGTGTGAAAGGAGAATAGCAGAATGCGTGAATAGAGGGATAAAGGTCAGCACTGTGTGAAAGGAGAATAGCAGAATTTGTGTATAGAGGGATAAAGTTCAACGCTGTGTGAAAGGAGAATAGCAGAATGTGTGAATAGAGGAATAAAGGTCAGCGATGTGTGAAAGCAGTATAGCAGAATGTGTGAATGGAGGGATAAAGGTCAGCGCTGTGTGAAAGGAGATTGGCAGAATGTGTGAATAGAGGGATAAAGGTCAGAGCTGTGTGAAAGGATAATAGCAGAATGCGTGATTAGAGGGATAAAAGTCAGCGCTGTGTGAAAGGAGAATAGCAGAATGTGGGAAAAGAGGGATAAAGGTCAGCGCTGTGTGAAAGGATAATAGCAGAATGCGTGAATAGAGGGATAAAGGTCAGCAATGTGTGAAAGGAGAATAGCAGAATGTGTGAATAGAGGGATAAAGGTCAATGCTGTGTGAAAGGAGAATAGCAGAATTTGTGAATAGAGGGATAAAGGTCAGCGCTGTGTGAAAGGAGAATAGCAGATTTTGTGAATAGCGGATAAAGGTCAGCGCTTTGTGTAAAGAGAATAGCAGAATGTGTGAATAGAGGGATAAAAGCTAGCGCTGTGTGAAAGGAGAATTGCAGAATGTGTGAATAGAGGGATAAAGGTCAGCGCTGTGTGAAAGGAGAATAGCAGAATGTGTGAATAGAGGGATAAAGTACAGTAATTGGTGAAGGGAGAATAGCAGAATGTGTGAATAGAGGGATTAAGGTCAGCGCTGTGTGAAAGGAGAATAGCAGAATGTGTGAATAGAGGGATAAAGTACAGTAATTCGTGAAGGGTGAATAGCAGAATGCGTGAATAGAGGGATAAAGGTCAGCGCTGTGTGAAAGGAGAATAGCAGAATGTGTGAAGAGAGGGATTAAGGTCAGCGCTGTGTGAAAGGAGAATAGCAGAATGTGTGATCAGCGGGATAAAGGTCAGCGCTGTGTGAAAGGAGAATAGAAGAATATGTGAATAGCGGGATAAAGGTCAGCGCCGTGTGAAAGGAGAATAGCAGAATGTGTGAATAGAGGGATAAAGGTCAGCGCTGTGTGAAAAGGGAATAGTAGAATGCGTGAATAGAGGGATAAAGGTCAGCGCTGTGTGAAAGGAGAATAGCAGAATGCGTGAATAGAGGGTTAAAGGTCAGCGCTGTGTGAAAGGAGAATAGCAGAATGTGTGAATAGAGAGATAAAGGTCAGCGCAGTGTGAAAGGATAATAGCAGAATGCGTGAATAGAGGGATAAAGGTCAGCAATGTGTGAAAGGAGAATAGCAGAATGTGTGAATAGAGGGATAAAGGTCAACGCTGTGTGAAAGGAGAATAGCAGAATGTGTTAATAGAGGGAAAAAGGTCAGCGCTGTGTGAAAGGAGAATAGCAGAATGTGTGAATAGAGGGATAAAGGTCAGCGCTGTGTGAAAGGAGAATAGCAGAGTGTGTGAATAGAGAGATAAACGTCAGCGCTGCGTGAAAGGAGAATAGCAGAATGCGTGAATAGAGGGATAAAGGTCAGCGCTGTGTGAAAGGAGACTAGCAGAAAGTGTGAATAGAGGGATAATTGTCAGCGCTATGTGTAAGGAGAATAGCAGTATGTGTGAACAGCGGATATAGGTTAGCGCTGTGTGAAAGGAGAATAGCAGAATGCGTGAATAGAGGGATAAAGGTCAGCGTCGTGTGAAAGGAGAATAGCAGAATATGTGAATAGATTGATAAAGGTCAGCACTGTGTGAAAAGAGAATAGCAGAATGCGTGAATAGAGGGTTAGAGGTCAGCACTGTGTGAAAGGGGAATAGCAGAATGGGTGAATAGAGGGATAAAGGTCAGCGCCGTGTGAAAGGAGAATAGCAGAATGCGTGAATAGAGGGATAAAGGTCAGCACTGTGTGAAAGGAGAATAGCAGAATTTGTGTATAGAGGGATAAAGTTCAACGCTGTGTGAAAGGAGAATAGCAGAATGTGTGAATAGAGGAATAAAGGTCAGCGATGTGTGAAAGCAGTATAGCAGAATGTGTGAATGGAGGGATAAAGGTCAGCGCTGTGTGAAAGGAGATTGGCAGAATGTGTGAATAGAGGGATAAAGGTCAGAGCTGTGTGAAAGGATAATAGCAGAATGCGTGATTAGGGGATAAAAGTCAGCGCTGTGTGAAAGGAGAATAGCAGAATGTGGGAAAAGAGGGATAAAGGTCAGCGCTGTGTGAAAGGATAATAGCAGAATGCGTGAATAGAGGGATAAAGGTCAGCAATGTGTGAAAGGAGAATAGCAGAATGTGTGAATAGAGGGATAAAGGTCAGCGCTGTGTGAAAGGAGAATAGCAGAATGTGTGAATAGAAGGATAAAGGTCAGCGCTGTGTGAAAGGAGAATAGCAGATTTTGTGAATAGCGGATAAAGGTCAGCGCTTTGTGTAAAGAGAATAGCAGAATGTGTGAATAGAGGGATAAAAGCTAGCGCTGTGTGAAAGGAGAATTGCAGAATGTGTGAATAGAGGGATAAAGGTCAGCGCTGTGTGAAAGGAGAATAGCAGAATGTGTGAATAGAGGGATAAAGTACAGTAATTGGTGAAGGGAGAATAGCAGAATGTGTGAATAGTGGGATTAAGGTCAGCGCTGTGTGAAAGGAGAATAGCATAATGTGTGAATAGAGGGATAAAGTACAGTAATTCGTGAAGGGTGAATAGCAGAATGCGTGAATAGAGGGATAAAGGTCAGCGCTGTGTGAAAGGAGAATAGCAGAATGTGTGAAGAGAGGGATTAAGGTCAGCGCTGTGTGAAAGGAGAATAGCAGAATGTGTGATCAGCGGGATAAAGGTCAGCGCTGTGTGAAAGGAGAATAGAAGAATATGTGAATAGCGGGATAAAGGTCAGCGCCGTGTGAAAGGAGAATAGCAGAATGTGTGAATAGAGGGATAAAGGTCAGCGCTGTGTGAAAAGAGAATAGTAGAATGCGTGAATAGAGGTATAAAGGTCAGCGCTGTGTGAAAGGAGAATAGCAGAATGCGTGAATAGAGGGTTAAAGGTCAGCGCTGTGTGAAAGGAGAATAGCAGAATGTGTGAATAGAGAGATAAAGGTCAGCGCAGTGTGAAAGGATAATAGCAGAATGCGTGAATAGAGGGATAAAGGTCAGCAATGTGTGAAAGGAGAATAGCAGAATGTGTGAATAGAGGGATAAAGGTCAACGCTGTGTGAAAGGAGAATAGCAGAATGTGTTAATAGAGGGAAAAAGGTCAGCGCTGTGTGAAAGGAGAATAGCAGAATGTGTGAATACAGGGATAAAGGTCAGCGCTGTGTGATAAGAGAATAGCAGGATGTGTGAATAGAGGGATAAAGGTCAGTGCTGTGGGCAAGGAGAATAGCAGAATGTGTGAAAAGAGGGATAAAGGTCAGCGCTGTGTGAAAGGATAATAGCAGAATGCGTGAATAGAGGGATAAAGGTCAGCAATGTGTGAAAGGAGAATAGCAGAATGTGTGAATTGAGGGATAAAGGTCAGCGCTGTGTGAAAGGAGAATAGCAGAATGAGTTAATAGAGGGATAAAGTTCAGCGCTGTGTGAAAGGAGAATAGCAGAATGCGTGAATAGAGGGATAAAGGTCAGTGCTGTGTGAAAGGAGAATAGCAGAATGTGTGAATAGAGGGATAAAGGTCAGCAATGTGTGAAAGGAGAACATCAGAATGTGTGAATATAGGGATAAAGGTCAGCAATGTGTGGAAGGAGAATAGCAGAATGCGTGAATAGAGGGATAAAGGTCAGTGCTGTGAGAAAGGAGAATAGCAGAATGTGTGAATGGAGGGATAATGGTCAGCGCTGTGTGAAAGGAGAATAGCAGAATTTGTGAATAGTGGATAAAGGTCAGCACTGTGTGAAAGGAGAATAGCAGAATGTGTGAACAGAGGGATAAAGGTCAGCGCTGTGTGAAAGGAGAATAGCAGAATGTGTGAATAGAGGGATAAAGTACAGCAATTGGTGAAGGGAGAATAGCAGACTGTCTGAATAGAGGGATTAAGGTCAGCGCTGTGTGAAAGGAGAATAGCAGAATGTGTGAAGAGAGGGATTAAGGACAGTGCTGTGTGAAACGAGAATAGCAGAATGTGTGAAGAGAGGGATAATGGTCAGCGCTGTGTGAAAGGAGAATAGCAGAATGTGTGAACAGCGGATAAAGGTCAGCGCTGTGTGAAAGGAGACTAGCAGCATGTGTGAATAGAGGGATAAAGGTCAGCGCTGTGTGAAAGGAGAATAGCAGAATGCGTGAATAGAGGGATAAAGGTCAGCACTGTTTGCAAGGAGAATAGCAGAATGTGTGAATAGAGGGATAAAGGTCAGCGCTGTGTGATAGGAGAATTGCAGAATGTGTGGATAGAGGGATAAAGTACAGCAATTGGTGAAGGGAGAATAGCAGAATGTGTGAATAGAGGGATAGAGGTCAGCACTGTGTGAAAGGAGAATAGCAGAATGTGTTAATAGAGGGGTAAAGGTCAGCGCTGTGTGGAAGGAGAATAGCAGAATGCGTGAATAGAGGGATAAAGGTCAGCGATGTGTGAAAGGAGAATAGCAGAATGTGTGAATAGAGGGATAAAGGTCAGGGCTGTGTGAAAGCAGAATAGCAGAATGTTTGAATAGAGGGATAAAGGTCAGCGCTGTGTGAAAGGAGACTAGCAGAAAGTGTGAATAGAGGGATAAAGGTCAGCGCTATGTGTAAGGAGAATAGCAGAATGTGTGAACAGCGGATATAGGTCAGCGCTGTGTGAAAGGAGAATAGCAGAATGTGTGAATAGAGGGATAAAGGTCAGCACTGTCTGAAAGGAGAATAGCAGAATGTGTGAATAGAGGGATAGAGGTCAGCACTGTGTGAAAGGAGAATAGCAGAATGTGTTAATAGAGGGTAAAGGTCAGCGCTGTGTGAAAGGAGAATAGCAGAATGCGTGAATAGAGGGATAAAGGTCAGCGCTCTGTGAAAGGAGAATAGCAGAATGCGTGAATAGAGGGATAAAGGTCAGCGCTCTGTGAAAGGAGAATAGCAGAATGCGTGAATAGAGGGATAAAGGTCAGCGCTCTGTAAGGTTTTCGGGCAATTCGGCCCTTTTGGAGAAACTCAGAGACTGTAAACTGACTTTCCAGCCAAGGGAACAGAACCAGTTTTCCCAGCAGGCTTGGCCCGCTGAGCTGAGTGGGGACATAAGCACATAAATATTTACAAACACCCCCCTAGGAGCTACAAGGAAGAAGGAGCCAGACAACAAGATAACATCAAGACACAGACAAAGGGGCACGGGAATACACAGGAGGCTTGCATGCAAGCAGGACAATGGGATGGTCATAGCCCCATGCAAATGTAAATGACCTGGCCTCCACCAGAGCAGAATCCAATCAACACCCCATCAACATAGCAGCATCTCCGGAGCAGATGGAAGTCTTTGAAAATCTTCAAGGGAGCTCAACCTCGTTATCTCAAAAAAAACAGACTGGAGGCGGACCTAGGGGAGGTACTCCCATCTCGACAGCTCTGACCGGCTCAAAGGGGGCGGGACCAGCGGGAACTTTAAAACTTACCTTTTCAATGCAAAAGGGGCTGGCCGATCACAGAACAAAGCCAGGTAAAGCAATATAAAAGGGGCTGTGTTTTCAATTGGGGGGCTCTTCGTTCGTGGCTCGACCTCTGCACCCCTGACTTGACCTCTGCAGCCTGTGACCGTAAGTACTCCGCAGCAGCTTGCGAAGCTCCCTTGATTTTAATAGTGGTTGAGGCTTTGGGGAAGGGAACTTGTTTTGTGCCTTGTGATTTTGCTAAAACCTGTGTAACCGTAAGAATTTTCGTTGTGTCCGCTATATTACCTTTTGAATAGACTTAGTTGTATTAGAGCATAAGATTTTATTGTGTTTCTTCTGTTGATGATTTTGACCTGGGTTTTACAATAAACCTTGATTTGATGCTAATTGGAGTCGTTTAAATTCTTCAATCCTTCACCAGCGATCTCTGACCAAGTAATTGTTAAAATACTCCTCACCTTAATTCCGGGTTCAAGAATCGAGGGTCATCTTGAGCGATTCACTCAGGACAGACTGCTGGTTAGGAAATAAACAGCAGTGTCCTATTCTCTCTCTTGGGAAAGCTACTCTAGTGGAGTAGGAACCGGGTGGGGGTTGTACCACCGGCAAGAGAGAGAATCACCTGGGTATTGGTAGGGGTCTGGAGATCTGTGTGATATAAGTCTCAGGCTGTCGGTTAGGAATAAACGGCAGGCTTGAATCAGTGCTCTCTTCAGTGGAAGTGTCCCAGTGCGACATCCCCTGGCCTCTGAAGTTTCAGTGCCAGCTGGAGAGAGACACACACAGACATCCAAACCCCAGATATCGGCCCAGTAGTGGAGTAGCGGAGATGGCACCCTCTACAATGCTGTGTGAAAGGAGAATAGCAGAATGCGTGAATAGAGGGATAAAGGTCAGTGATGTGTGAAAGGAGAATAGAAGCATGTGTGAATAGAGGGATAAAGGAGAACGCTGCGAGAAAGGAGAATAGCAGAATGCGTGGATAGAGGGATGAAGGTCAGCGCTGTGTGAATGAAGAATAGCAGAATGTGTGAATAGTGGGATAAAGGTCAGCGCTGTGTGAAAGGAGAACAGCAGAATGTGTGAATAGAGGGATAAAGGTCAGCGCTGTGTGAAAGGAGAATAGCAGAATGTGTGAATAGAGGGATAAAGGTCAGCGCTGTGTGAAAGGATAATAGCAGAATGCGTGAATAGAGGGATAAAGGTCAGCAATGTGTGAAAGGAGAATAGCAGAATGTGTGAATTGAGGGATAAAGGTCAGCGCTGTGTGAAAGGAGAATAGCAGAATGAGTTAATAGAGGGATAAAGTTCAGCGCTGTGTGAAAGGAGAATAGCAGAATGCGTGAATAGAGGGATAAAGGTCAGTGCTGTGTGAAAGGAGAATAGCAGAATGTGTGAATAGAGGGATAAAGGTCAGCAATGTGTGAAAGGAGAACATCAGAATGTGTGAATATAGGGATAAAGGTCAGTGCTGTGAGAAAGGAGAATAGCAGAATGTGTGAATGGAGGGATAATGGTCAGCGCTGTGTGAAAGGAGAATAGCAGAATTTGTGAATAGTGGATAAAGGTCAGCACTGTGTGAAAGGAGAATAGCAGAATGTGTGAACAGAGGGATAAAGGTCAGCGCTGTGTGAAAGGAGAATAGCAGAATGTGTGAATAGAGGGATAAAGTACAGCAATTGGTGAAGGGAGAATAGCAGACTGTCTGAATAGAGGGATTAAGGTCAGCGCTGTGTGAAAGGAGAATAGCAGAATGTGTGAAGAGAGGGATTAAGGTCAGTGCTGTGTGAAAAGAGAATAGCAGAATGTGTGAAGAGAGGGATAATGGTCAGCGCTGTGTGAAAGGAGAATAGCAGAATGTGTGAACAGCGGATAAAGGTCAGCGCTGTGTGAAAGGAGACTAGCAGCATGTGTGAATAGAGGGATAAAGGTCAACGCTGTGTGAAAGGAGAATAGCAGAATGCGTGAATAGAGGGATAAAGGTCAGCACTGTTTGCAAGGAGAATAGCAGAATGTGTGAATAGAGGGATAAAGGTCAGCGCTGTGTGATAGGAGAATTGCAGAATGTGTGGATAGAGGGATAAAGTACAGCAATTGGTGAAGGGAGAATAGCAGAATGTGTGAATAGAGGGATAGAGGTCAGCACTGTGTGAAAGGAGAATAGCAGAATTTGTTAATAGAGGGGTAAAGGTCAGCGCTGTGTGGATGGAGAATAGCAGAATGCGTGAATAGAGGGATAAAGGTCAGCGATGTGTGAAAGGAGAATAGCAGAATGTGTGAATAGAGGGGTAAAGGTCAGGGCTGTGTGAAAGCAGAATAGCAGAATGTTTGAATAGAGGGATAAAGGTCAGCGCTGTGTGAAAGGAGACTAGCAGAAAGTGTGAATAGAGGGATAAAGGTCAGCGCTATGTGTAAGGAGAATAGCAGAATGTGTGAACAGCGGATATAGGTCAGCGCTGTGTGAAAGGAGAATAGCAGAATGCGTGAATAGAGGGATAAAGGTCAGCGCTGTGTGAAAGGAGAATAGCAGAATGCGTGAATAGAGGGATAAAGGTCAGCGATGTGTGAAAGGAGAATAGAAGCATGTGTGAATAGAGGGATAAAGGAGAACGCTGCGAGAAAGGAGAATAGCAGAATGCGTGGATAGAGGGATGAAGGTCAGCGCTGTGTGAATGAAGAATAGCAGAATGTGTGAATAGTGGGATAAAGGTCAGCGCTGTGTGAAAGGAGAACCGCAGAATGTGTGAATAGAGGGATAAAGGTCAGCGCTGTGTGAAAGGAGAATAGCAGAATGTGTGAATAGAGGGATAAAGGTCAGCGCCGTGTGAAAGGAGAACAGCAGAATGTGTGAATAGAGGGATAAAGGAGAGCGCTGTGAGAAAGGAGAATTGCAGAATGCGTGGATAGAGGGATAAACGTCAGCGCTGTGTGAATGAAGAATAGCAGAATGTGTGAATAGCGGGATAAAGGTCAGCGCCGTGTGAAAGGAGAATAGCAGAATGTGTGAATAGTGGGATAAAGGTCAGCGCCGTGTGAAAGGAGAATAGCAGAATGTGTGAATAGAGGGATAAAGGTCAGCGCTGTGTGAAAAGAGAATAGCAGAATGCGTGAATAGAGGGATAAAGGTCAGCGCTGTGTGAAAGGAGAATAGCAGGACACGTGAATAGAGGGATAAAGGCCAGCGACGTGTGAAAGGAGAATAGCAGAATGTGTGAATAGAGAGATAAAGGTCAGCGCTGTGTGAAAGGATAATAGCAGAATGCGTGAATAGAGGGATAAAGGTCAGCGCTGGGTGAAAGGAGAATAGCAGAATGTGTGAAAAGAGGGATAAAGGTCAGCGCTGTGTGAAAGGATAATAGAAGAATGCGAGAATAGAGGGATAAAGGTCAGCAATGTGTGAAAGAAGAATAGCAGAATGTGTGAAGACAGGGATAAAGGTCAACGCTGTGTGAAAGGAGAATAGCAGAATGCGTGAATAGAGGGATAATGGTCAGGGCTGTGTGAAAGGAGAATAGCAGAATGTGTGTATAGAGGGATAATGGTCAGGGATGTGTGAAAGGAGAATAGCAGAATGTGTTAATAGAGGGATAAAGGTCAGCACTGTGTGAAAGGAGAATAGCAGAATGCGTGAATAGAGGGATAATGGTCAGGGCTGTGTGAAAGGGGAATAGCAGAATGTGTGAACAGCGGATAAAGGTCAGCACTGTGTGAAAGCAGAATAGCAGAATGTGTGAATACATGGATGAAGGTCAGCGCTGTGTGAAAGGAGAATAGCAGGATGTGTGAATAGAGGGATAAAGGTCAGCGCTGTGGGCAAGGAGAATAGCAGAATGCGTGAATGGAGGGATAATGGTCAGCGCTGTGTGAAAGGAGAATAGCAGAATGTGTGAACAGAGGGATAAAGGTCAGCGATGTGTGAAAGGAGAATAGCAGAATGCGTGAATAGAGGGATAAAGGTCAGCGCCGTGTGAAAGGAGAATAGCAGAATGTGTGAATAGAGGGATAAAGGTCAGCGCCGTGTGAAAGGAGAATAGCAGAATGCGTGAATCGAGCGATAAAGGTCAGGGCTATGTGAAAAGAGAATAGCAGAAAGCGTGAATAGAGGGATTAAGGTCAGCGCTGTGTGAAAGGATAATAGAAGAATGTGTGAATAGAGGGATAAAGGTCAGCGCTGTGTGAAAGGCGAATAGCAGAATGTGTGAATAGGGGGATGAAGGTCAGAGCTGCGTGAAAGGAGAATAGCAGAATGTGTGAATAGAGGGATAAAGGTCAGAGCTGTGTGAAAGGAGAATAGCAGAATGTGTGAATAGGGGGATAAAGGTCTGCGCTGTGTGAAAGGAGAATAGCAGAATGTGTGAATAGAGGGATAAAGGTCAGAGCTGTGTGAAAGGAGAATAGCAGAATGTGTAAATAGGGGGATAAAGGTCAGCGCTGTGTGAAAGGAGAATAGCAGAATGTGTGAATAGAGGGATAAAGGTCAGCGATGTGTGAAAGGAGAATAGCAGAATGTGTGAATGGAGGGAGAAAGGTCAGTGCTGTGTGAAAGGAGTAGAGCAGAATGTGTGAATAGGGGGATAAAGGTCAGCGCTGTGTGAAAGGAGAATAGCAGAATGTGTGAATAGGGGGATAAAGGTCAGCGCTGTGTGAAAGGAGAATAGCAGAATGTGTGTATAGAGGGATAAAGGTCAGCGATGTGTGAAAGGAGAATAGCAGAATGTGTGAATGGAGGGATAAAGGTCAGTGCTGTGTGAAAGGAGTAGAGCAGAATGTGTGAATAGAGGGATAAAGGTCAACGCTGTGTGAAAGCATAATAGCAGAATGTGTGAATAGAGGGATAAAGGTCAGAGCTGTGTGAAAGGAGAATAGCAGAATGTGTGAATAGAGAGATAAAGGTCAGCGCAGTGTGAAAGGATAATAGCAGAATGCGTGAATAGAGGGATAAAGGTCAGCAATGTGTGAAAGGAGAATAGCAGAATGTGTGAATAGAGGGATAAAGGTCAACGCTGTGTGAAAGGAGAATAGCAGAATGTGTTAATAGAGGGAAAAAGGTCAGCGCTGTGTGAAAGGAGAATAGCAGAATGTGTGAATACAGGGATAAAGGTCAGCGCAGTGTGAAAGGAGAATAGCAGAATGTGTGAATAGAGGGATAAATGTCAGCGCTGTGTGAAAGGAGAATAGCAGAATGTGTGAATAGGGGGATAAATGTCAGCGCTGTGTGAAAGGAGAATAGCAGAATGTGTGAATACAGGGATAAAGGTCAGCGCAGTGTGAAAGGAGAATAGCAGAATGTGTGAATAGAGGGATAAATGTCAGCGCTGTGTGAAAGGAGAATAGCAGAATGTGTGAATAGGGGGATAAATGTCAGCGCTGTGTGAAAGGAGAATAGCAGAATGTGTGAATAGAGGGATAAAGGTCAGAGCTGTGTGAAAGGAGAATAGCAGAATGTGTGAATAGAGGGTTAAAGGTCAGCGCTGTGTGAAAGGAGAATAGCAGAATGTGTGAATAGAGAGATAAAGGTCAGCGCTGTGTGAAAGGAGGATAGCAGAATGCGTGAATAGAGGGATAAAGGTCAGCGCTGTGTGAAAGGAGAATAGCAGATTGTGTGAATGCAGGGATAAAGGTCAGCGCAGTGTGAAAGGAGAATAGCAGAATGTGTGAATAGAGAGATAAAGGTCAGCGCTGTGTGAAAGGAGAATAGCAGAATGCGTGATTAGAGGGTTAAAGGTCAGCGCTGTGTGAAAGGAGAATAGCAGAATGTGTGAATAGAGAGTTAAAGGTCAGCGCAGTGTGAAAGTGTAATAGCAGAATGCGTGAATAGAGGGATAAAGGTCAGCAATGTGTGAAAGGAGAATAGCAGAATGTGTGAATAGAGGGATAAAGGTCAACGCTGTGTGAAAGGAGAATAGCAGAATGTGTTAATAGAGGGAAAAAGGTCAGCGCTGTGTGAAAGGAGAATAGCAGAATGTGTGAATACAGGGATAAAGGTCAGCGCAGTGTGAAAGGAGAATAGCAGAATGTGTGAATAGAGGGATAAAGGTCAGTGCTGTGTGAAAGGAGAATAGCAGAATGTGTGAATAGAGGGATAAAGGTCAGCGCTGTGTGAAAGGAGAATAGCAGAATGTGTGAATAGAGGGATAAAGGTCAGCGATGTGTGAAAGGAGAATAGCAGATTGCTTGAATAGAGGGATAAAGGTCAGCGCCGTGTGAAAGGAGAATAGCAGAATGTGTGAATAGAGGGATAAAGGTCAGCGCCGTGTGAAAGGAGAATAGCAGAATGCGTGAATCGAGCGATAAAGGTCAGGGCTATGTGAAAAGAGAATAGCAGAAAGTGTGAATAGAGGGATTAAGGTCAGCGCTGTGTGAAAGGATAATAGAAGAATGTGTGAATAGAGGGATAAAGGTCAGCGCTGTGTGAAAGGCGAATAGCAGAATGTGTGAATAGGGGGATAAAGGTCAGAGCTGCGTGAAAGGAGAATAGCAGAATGTGTGAATAGAGGGATAAAGGTCAGAGCTGTGTGAAAGGAGAATAGCAGAATGTGTGAATAGGGGGATAAAGGTCTGCGCTGTGTGAAAGGAGAATAGCAGAATGTGTGAATAGAGGGATAAAGGTCAGAGCTGTGTGAAAGGAGAATAGCAGAATGTGTGAATAGGGGGATAAAGGTCAGCGCTGTGTGAAAGGAGAATAGCAGAATGTGTGAATAGAGGGATAAAGGTCAGCGATGTGTGAAAGGAGAATAGCAGAATGTGTGAATGGAGGGATAAAGGTCAGTGCTGTGTGAAAGGAGTAGAGCAGAATGTGTGAATAGGGGGATAAAGGTCAGCGCTGTGTGAAAGGAGAATAGCAGAATGTGTGAATAGGGGGATAAAGGTCAGCGCTGTGTGAAAGGAGAATAGCAGAATGTGTGAATAGAGGGATAAAGGTCAGCGATGTGTGAAAGGAGAATAGCAGAATGTGTGAATGGAGGGATAAAGGTCAGTGCTGTGTGAAAGGAGTAGAGCAGAATGTGTGAATAGAGGGATAAAGGTCAGCGCTGTGTGAAAGCATAATAGCAGAATGTGTGAAGAGAGGGATAAAGGTCAGAGCTGTGTGAAAGGAGAATAGCAGAATGTGTGAATAGAGAGATAAAGGTCAGCGCAGTGTGAAAGGATAATAGCAGAATGCGTGAATAGAGGGATAAAGGTCAGCAATGTGTGAAAGGGGAATAGCAGAATGTGTGAATAGAGGGATAAAGGTCAACGCTGTGTGAAAGGAGAATAGCAGAATGTGTTAATAGAGGGAAAAAGGTCAGCGCTGTGTGAAAGGAGAATAGCAGAATGTGTGAATACAGGGATAAAGGTCAGCGCAGTGTGAAAGGAGAATAGCAGAATGTGTGAATAGAGGGATAAATGTCAGCGCTGTGTGAAAGGAGAATAGCAGAATGTGTGAATAGGGGGATAAATGTCAGCGCTGTGTGAAAGGAGAATAGCAGAATGTGTGCATAGAGGGATAAAGGTCAGAGCTGTGTGAAAGGAGAATAGCAGAATGCGTGAATAGAGGGTTAAAGGTCAGCGCTGTGTGAAAGGATAATAGCAGAATGTGTGAATAGAGAGATAAAGGTCAGCGCTGTGTGAAAGGAGGATAGCAGAATGCGTGAATAGAGGGATAAAGGTCAGCAATGTGTGAAAGGAGAATAGCAGAATGTGTGAATAGAGGGATAAAGGTCAACGCTGTGTGAAAGGAGAATAGCAGAATGTGTTAATAGAGGGAAAAAGGTCAGCGCTGTGTGAAAGGAGAATAGCAGAATGCGTGAATAGAGGGATAAAGGTCAGTGCTGTGTGAAAGGAAAAAAGCAGAATGTGTGAATAGAGAGATAAAGGTCAGCGCTGTGTGAAAGGAGAATAGCAGAATGCGTGATTAGAGGGTTAAAGGTCAGCGCTGTGTGAAAGGAGAATAGCAGAATGTGTGAATAGAGAGATAAAGGTCAGCGCAGTGTGAAAGGGTAATAGCAGAATGCGTGAATAGAGGGATAAAGGTCAGCAATGTGTGAATGGAGAATAGCAGAATGTGTGAATAGAGGGAAAAAGGTCAGCACTGTGTGAAAGGATAATAGCAGAATGTGTGAATAGAGGGATAAAGGTCAGCGCTGTGTGAAAGGAGAATAGCAGATTGTGTGAATGCAGGGATAAAGGTCAGCGCAGTGTGAAAGGAGAATAGCAGAATGTGTGAATAGAGAGATAAAGGTCAGCGCTGTGTGAAAGGAGAATAGCAGAATGCGTGATTAGAGGGTTAAAGGTCAGCGCTGTGTGAAAGGAGAAAAGCAGAATGTGTGAATAGAGAGTTAAAGGTCAGCGCAGTGTGAAAGTGTAATAGCAGAATGCGTGAATAGAGGGATAAAGGTCAGCAATGTGTGAAAGGAGAATAGCAGAATGTGTGAATAGAGGGATAAAGGTCAACGCTGTGTGAAAGGAGAATAGCAGAATGTGTTAATAGAGGGAAAAAGGTCAGCGCTGTGTGAAAGGAGAATAGCAGAATGTGTGAATACAGGGATAAAGGTCAGCGCAGTGTGAAAGGAGAATAGCAGAATGTGTGAATAGAGGGATAAAGGTCAGTGCTGTGTGATAGGAGAATAGCAGGATGTGTGAATAGAGGGATAAAGGTCAGCGCTGTGTGAAAGGAGAATAGCAGAATGTGTGAATAGAGGGATAAAGGTCAACGCTGTGTGAAAGGAGAATAGCAGAATGTGTTAATAGAGGGAAAAAGGTCAGCGCTGTGTGAAAGGAGAATAGCAGAATGTGTGAATACAGGGATAAAGGTCAGCGCAGTGTGAAAGGAGAATAGCAGAATGTGTGAATAGAGGGATAAAGGTCAGTGCTGTGTGATAGGAGAATAGCAGGATGTGTGAATAGAGGGATAAAGGTCAGCGCTGTGTGAAAGGAGAATAGCAGAATGCGTGAATAGAGGGATAAAGGTCAGCACTGTGTGAAAGGAGAATAGCAGTATGCGTGAATAGAGGGATAAAGGTCAGCGCCGTGTGAAAGGAGAATAGCAGAATCTGTGAATAGAGGGATAAAGGTCAGCGCTGTGTGAAAGGAGAATAGCAGTATGCGTGAATAGAGGGATAAAGGTCAGCGCCGTGTGAAAGGAGAATAGCAGTATGCGTGAATAGAGGGATAAAGGTCAGCGCCGTTTGAAAGGAGAATAGCAGAATGTGTGAATAGAGGGATAAAGGTCAGCGCTGTGTGCAAGGAGAATAGCAGAATGCGTGAAAAGAGGGATAAAGGCCAGCACTGTGTGAAAGGATAATAGAAGAATGCATGAATAGAGGGATAAAGTTCAGCGCTGTGTGAAAGGAGAATAGAAGAATGTGTGAATAGAGTGATAAAGTTCAGCGCTGTGTGAAAGGATAATAGAAGAATGCGTGAATAGAGGGATAAAGGTCAGCAATGTGTGAAAGGAGAATAGCAGAATGGGTGAATAGAGGGAAAAAGGTCAACGCTGTGTGAAAGGAGAATAGCAGAATGTGTTAATAGAGGGATAAAGGTCAGCACTGTGTGAAAGGAGAATCGCAGATGCGTGAATAGAGGGATAAAGGTCAGTGCTGTGTGAAAGGAGAATAGCAGAATGTGTGATCAGCGGATAAAGGTCAGCACTGTGCGAAAGGATAATAGCAGAATGTGTGAATACAGGGATGAAGGTCAGCGCTGTGTGAAAGGAGAATAGCAGGATGTGTGAATAGAGGGATAAAGGTCAGCGCTTTGGGCAAGGAGAATAGCAGAATGCGTGAATGGAGGGATAAAGGTCAGCGCTGTGTGAAAGGAGAATAGCAGAATGTGTGAATAGAGGGATAAAGTTCAGCGCTGTGTGAAAGGAGAATAGAAGAATGTGTGAATAGAGGGATAAAGTTCAGCGCTGTGTGAAAGGATAATAGAAGAATGCGTGAATAGAGGGATAAAGGTCAGCAATGTGTGATAGGAGAATAGCAGAATGTGTGAATAGAGGGATAAAGGTCAACGCTGTGTGAAAGGAGAATAGCAGAATGAGTTAATAGAGGGATAAAGGTCAGCACTGTGTGAAAGGAGAATAGCAGAATGCGTGAATAGAGGGATAAAGGTCAGCGCTGTGTGAAAGGAGAATAGCAGAATGTGTGATCAGCGGATAAAGGTCAGCACTGTGTGGAAGGATAATAGCAGAATGTGTGAATACAGGGATGAAGGTCAGCGATGTGCGAAAGCAGTATAGCAGAATGTGTGAATGGAGGGATAAAGGTCAGTGCTGTGTGAAAGGAGAATAGCAGAATGTGTGAATAGAGGGATAAAGGTCAGAGCTGTGTGAAAGGATAATAGCAGAATGCGTGAATAGAGCGATAAAGGTCAGCACTGTGTGAAAGGAGAATAGCAGAATGTGTGAATAGAGGGATAAAGGTCAGCGCTGTGTGAAAGGAGAATAGCAGAATGCGTGAATAGAGCGATAAAGGTCAGCGCTATGTGAAAGAGAATAGCAGAATGCGTGAATAGAGGGATAAAGGTCAGCACTGTGTGAAAGGAGAATAGCAGAATGTGCGAATAGAGGGATAAAGTTCAGCGCTGTGTGAAAGGAGAATAGCAGAATGTGTGAATAGAGGGATAAAGGTCAGCGATGTGCGAAAGCAGTATAGCAGAATGTGTGAATGGAGGGATAAAGGTCAGTGCTGTGTGAAAGGAGAATAGCAGAATGTGTGAATAGAGGGATAAAGGTCAGAGCTGTGTGAAAGGATAATAGCAGAATGCGTGAATAGAGCGATAAAGGTCAGCACTGTGTGAAAGGAGAATAGCAGAATGTGTGAATAGAGGGATAAAGGTCAGCGCTGTGTGAAAGGAGAATAGCAGAATGTGTGAATAGAGGGATAAAGGTCAGCGCTGTGTGAAAGGAGAATAGCAGAATGTGCGAATAGAGGGATAAAGTTCAGCGCTGTGTGAAAGGAGAATAGCAGAATGTGTGAATAGAGGGATAAAGGTCAGCGATGTGCGAAAGCAGTATAGCAGAATGTGTGAATGGAGGGATAAAGGTCAGTGCTGTGTGAAAGGAGAATAGCAGAATGTGTGAATAGAGGGATAAAGGTCAGAGCTGTGTGAAAGGATAATAGCAGAATGCGTGAATAGAGCGATAAAGGTCAGCACTGTGTGAAAGGAGAATAGCAGAATGTGTGAATAGAGGGATAAAGGTCAGCGCTGTGTGAAAGGAGAATAGCAGAATGTGTGAATAGAGGGATAAAGGTCAGCGCTGTGTGAAAGGAGAATAGCAGAATGTGTGAATAGAGGGATAAAGGTCAGCGCTGTGTGAAAGGAGAATAGCAGAATTTGTGAATAGCGGTATAAACGTCTGCGCTGTGTGAAAGGAGAATAGCAGAATGTGTGAATAGAGGGATAAAGGTCAGCGCTGTGTGAAAGGAGAATAGCAGAATGTGTGAATAGAGGGATAAAGGTCAGTGCTGTGTGAAAGGAGAATAGCAGAATCTGTGAATAGAGGGATAAAGGTCACCGCTGTGTGAAAGGAGAATAGCAGAATGTGTGAATAGAGGGATTAAGGTCAGGGCTGTGTGAAAGGAGAATAGCAGAATGTGTGAATAGAGTGATAAAGGTCAGTGCTGTGTGAAAGGAGAATAGCAGAATCTGTGAATAGAGGGATAAAGGTCACCGCTGTGTGAAAGGAGAATAGCAGAATGTGTGAATAGAGGGATAAAGGTCAGGGCTGTGTGAAAGGAGAATAGCAGAATGTGTGAATAGAGGGATAAAGGTCAGCGCTGTGTGAAAGGAGAATAGCAGAATGTGTGAATAGAGGGATAAAGGTCAGCGCTGTGTGAAATGAGAATAGCAGAATGTGTGAATGGAGGGATAAAGGTCAGTGCTGTGTGAAAGGAGAATAGCAGAATGTGTGAATAGAGGGATAAAGGTCAGCGATGTGTGAAAGGAGAATAGCAGAATGTGTGAATAGAGGGATAAAGGTCAGCGCTGTGTGAAAGGAGAATAGCAGAATTTGTGTATAGAGGTATAAAGGTCTGCGCTGTGTGAAAGGAGAATAGCAGAATGTGTGAATAGAGGGATAAAGGTCAGCGCTGTGTGAAAGGAGAATAGCAGAATGTGTGAATAGAGGGATAAAGGTCAGCGCTGTGTGAAAGGAGAATAGCAGAATGTGTGAATAGAGGGATAAAGGTCAGTGCTGTGTGAAAGGAGAATAGCAGAATGTGCGAATAGAGGGATAAAGGTCAGCGCTGTGTGAAAGGAGAATAGCAGAATGTGTGAATAGCGGGATAGATGTTAAGGATGGTTTTCTCAGAAATGCTGGCTCTTGTCAGTGTGCTGAGGGTAAGACTGTGTTTGGATGTGTGACCTGTTTTGTGGGCCTCGGGCCTCTGTGTCTGTCTGTGGTTCGGGCGCGGTCGGGCGGGCGCGCCAACCCCCTTTGTTCTGCGGGCGGTGGCGCGACTGCGCCTGCGCACATATTGTCATAGTGGTTCGTGCCGGCGCGGACCTCCCGAAAGTCGCGCGGTCGGTCCGACAGACGTCATCACTGCGCGACTCATGTTCGGGAGAGCAGGAGTCAGGCAGCAGAGAGAGAGAAGAGATAGAGAAAGAGACTGAGAGACTGGGGGGAGAGAGGGAAAGGAAAGGGAGGTAGGGAAAGGAAAAAGGAGGGGGAGAAGGAAAGGATGGAGAGATAGAGGGAAGGAAATAATAGAGAGGGAAAGGGAGAGAGAAGGAAGTAGAGAGAGTGAATGAAATAATAAACAGAGAGAGGGAAACAATAGCAAGAGAGAGAGAGGGAGAGAGAAAACGAAGACTATAATAGAGAGAGAAAAGAGGGAGGGAAAGAGTGAGAAGGAAATAATAGGGAGAAAAGGGTTAGATAGAGGGAAGGAAAAAGAAAAGGAGAGAGAATTAGATTCTAGAGAGGTAGAGGAAGAGATAGAGTTCGGCAGAGAGGGAGTGCAAAATGAGGAAAGGGAAGGGGGGAAAAGGAGGGAGCAAAGAGGGTCGGAGAGTATGAGAGACACTCAAACTGGGGGAGGAATGAGAATGGACAGAGACTGTGGCACTGAGAGAAAAGGGGCTGAGAAAGGTGGAGTGGGTGGGAGTTAGGGTTAGTCACAGGGAGCGGAGACAAGACACCTCAAAACAGAGAGAGGCACCGGCACAGGGGAACGCAGCAGCGAGAGTGAGAGAGACCGTCTAACGGGGAGTCTGACACTGTGAACTGGGCTGAAATATTAGACACAGGTTGTGAAAAGTTGAAGGAGTTGGTTGGATTGAGAGCGCGACGCCCCCCCAATCAGGGTGGGAAGACAATGTCCAGTCAAGGAGTGGGAGGCTACGACTGGAGCCGCCCTGAGAGGCGGGCTTGCCTGGAGGATATCTTCTTCCGAGGGAACGATTTCATTCGGGTAGGGAGCGAGGAATGCCGGGCGTTCTGGAGCTTCCTGGAGCGCTACCAGCGCTTCCAGGAGAGGCAGAGGGAGAGGAAGGACGCGGAGCATCGAGGAGAGGGAGAGGTGGTGGAAAGGAGGGGTGAGAAAAGAAGTGGGGAAAGAGAGAGTGGGAGAACGAGAGAGGGGAAGAGAGAGGAAGGGAGCGAGAGAAGGAGAGAGGAAGGGAGCGAGAGAAGGAGAGAGGAGGGGAGGAGAGAGGAAGGGAGAGAGGGGAGGAGAGAGGAAGGGAGAGAGGGGAGGAGAGAGGAAGGGAGAGAGGGGAGGAGAGAGGAAGGGAATGAGAGAAGGAGAGAGGGAAAGGGGAGAGAGGGAAGGAGAGAGGGAAAGGAGGGAAGTGAAAGAAGGAGAGAGGGGAGGAGAGAGGAAGGAGAGACTGAGAAGAGGAGAGAAGGAAGGAGAGAGGAAGGAAGGGAGGAGAGAGGGGGAAAAGGGGATGTGAGGAAAGGGCTGTTTCCAGACGTGCCGATGGAATACGACCCCAGTTACCGGATTAACCTGTCGGTGTTGACAGGGGATGTGGAGAGGGAGGGCTGTGGGCGGAGGAGGAGGAGGGGGGACGGGAGCGGGGAGGGGGAGATCCCGCGGTCAGAGCGGGCAGCGTTCCGCCAGGCACTGCGCCACTTTGCTGAGTTCGGCCAGAAGCAGAGCTTCGGGCGCCTATGTCGGCTGCTACAGTCCAGGCGGGCACTGCCCGTGGCCAGCTACCGGGCCCGGCTCCTGGAGCTGGTGCGGGGCAGCCCGGTGGTGGTGGTGGCGGGTGACACGGGCTGTGGCAAGTCCACCCAGGTGCCGCAATACTTGCTGGAGGAGTGGGCCGCGCCGGGGGAGCGCCTGGCGTGCACCCAGCCACGCCGCATTGCCTGCCTCTCGCTGGCCAGGCGGGTGGGCCTGGAGACCCTGTGCCCCTCCTCGGTGGGCTACCACATCCGCTTTGAGTCCTCGGCGCCCCCCGGCACCCGGCTCCTCTTCCTCACCGAGGGCCTCCTCCTCCGGCAGATACAGGCCGCCGGCCCCGCCCTGGACCGTTACCGCGCCATCATCATCGACGAGGCCCACGAACGGCACCTCCACGCGGACTTCCTCCTCGGGGTCCTGCGGGGTCTCCAGGCAGCCCAACCCAGCCTCCGCCTCCTCCTCATGTCGGCCACCATCAACGTCGAACTCTTCTCAAGATACTTTGACGGTGCCCCAGTCCTCCAGGTCCCTGGGAGGCTTTACCCCATCAAGGTGAGGAGGGTGGTCCGGGCTCGCTGTGGGGGCAATGTGGGCGGGGGGGGGTGAGGGAGGGAGGTATGATTCACAACCCGAGGGCCACACCCACTCCTTGACCATCAGCGCCAAACCTAAACCCATCGTCACTGCCCTCTGACCCTCACCCCTCCATTCCTGACTTCGACCCCTGACCCCCCTCCAATCCTGGATCGTCACCCCTCCAAAATCTGACCTTGACCCCCTCCAGCACGGTAGCACAGTGATTAGAACAATTGCTTTACAGCTCCAGGGCCCCAGGTTCGATTCCCGGCTGGGTCACTGTCCGTGCGGAGTCTGCACGTTCTCCCCCGTGTGTGCGTGGGTTTCCTCCGGGTGCTCCAGTTTCCTCCCACAGTCCAAACACGTGCACGTTAGGCCGTGCTAAGTTGCCCTTAGTGTCCAAAATGGTTAGGAGGGGTTACTGGGTTACGGGGATAGGTTGGAAGTGCGGGCTTAAGTGGGTCGGTGCAGACTCGATGGGCCGAATGGCCTCCTTCTGCACTGTAAATTCTAAATCCGGTGTGTGATCCGGAAATCCGGTCTCTGACCCCGGTATGGCCCCGGATCCTGACCCTGACCTTTTCTTCCTGATCCCTCATCTTGACCCCTGACTCTTGACCCTCACCCCACCCCTTGACGCTGCCCCTGATCCTGACTCTGAACCCGGCACAGAAATCACCCACCCTGCTCGCTCCTTAAAGTCTTCCTCAGACTCCCATCCACCCCCACCCAGCCCGGCCCTCTGCCCTGCAAGTTGTGCTTGGAATGGGGATCTGGCCTGTGTGTTAAACCTTCTGTCTCTCCCCCGCCCCATCTCTCTGTCCCTCTCCCCCCGCCTCTCTCTCTCTCTCTATCTCTCCCCCCCCCGCCTCTCTCTCTCTCTCCCCCGCCTCTCTCTCTCTCTCTCTCCCCCGCCTCTCTCTCTCTCTCTCTCTCTCATCCGCCCCGTCTCTCTCTCTCTCGTCCACCACCGTCTCTCTCTCTCTCCCCCCCGCCTCTCTCTCTCTCTCTCTCTCTCTCCCCCCGCCTCTCTCTCTCTCCCCTCACCTCTCTCTCTTTCCCCGCCTCTCTCTCTCTCCCATCCTCTCTCTCTCTCTCTCTCTCTCTCTCTCTCATCCGCCCCCATCTCTCTCTCTCTCTCCCCACCTCTCTCTCTCTCTCTCTCTCTCTCTCTCCCCCCATCTCTCTCTCTCTCATCCGCCCCCATCTCTCTCTCTCATCCGCCCCCGTCTCTCTCTCTCTCTGTCCCCGCCTCTCTCTCTCTGTCCCCGCCTCTCTCTCTCTGTCCCCCGCCTCTCTCTCTCATCCGCCCCCGCCTCTCTCTCATCCGCCCCCGTCTCTCACTCTCCCCCCATCTCTCTCTCTCCCGCCCCCCCATCTCTCTCTCTCTCCCGCCCCCCCATCTCTCTCTCTCCCACCTCCTCATCTCTCTCTCTCCCTTGCCCCCCCCATCTCTCTCTCTCCCTCTCCTTCCAACACCCCCATCTCTCTCTCCCTCTCCCTCCAACACCCCATCTCTCTCTCCCTCCCGCCCCCATCTCTCTCTCCCTCCCGCCCCATCTCTCTCTCCCTCCCGTCCCCATCTCACTCTCCCTCCCGCCCCCATCTCTCTCTCTCTCTCTCCCCCTCTCCTTCCAACGCCCCCATCTCACTCTCTCTCCCTCTCCCTCCAACACCCCCATCTCTCTCTCCCCCGCCGTCGTCTCTCTCTCCCCCTCCCCCATCTCTCTCTCTCACCCCCTCCCCCATCTCTCTCTCTCCCCCGCCCCGTCTCTCTCTCACCCTCTCCGTCCATACCCCCATCTCTCTCTCTCTCTCCCCCGCCACCCATCTCTCTCTCTCTCCCACCCCGTCTCTCTCTCTCTCCCTCTTCCTCCAACACCCCCATCTCTCTCTCTCTCCCCCCCGCCCCATCTCTCTCTCTCCACGCCCCATCTCTCTCTCTCACCCTCTCCGTCCACACCCCCATCTCTCTCTCTCTCTCTCTCTCCCCCCCCCCCCCGCCACCCATCTCTCTCTCTCTCCCACCCCGTTTCTCTCTCTCTCTCCCTCTCCCTCCAACACCCCCATCTCTCCCCCCCCCCCCCCCTGCCACCCATCTCTCTCTCCCACCCCGTCTCTCTCTCTCTACCTCTCCCTCCAACACCCCCATCTCTCTCTCTCTCCCCCCCCGCCCCATCTCTCTCTCTCTCTCTCCCCGCCCCGTCTCTCTCTCTCACCCCCCCCCCCCCCCCCATCTCTCTCTCTCTCTCTCTCCCCGCACCGTCTCTCTCTCTCTCTTTCCCCCCCCCCCATCTCTCTCTCACACACACACCCTTCCTCCTGCAGGTGATATACCAGCCGATCGAGGAGTCAGAAGAAGGGAGCCGGGAGCGCCTGGATCCGGGCCCCTACCTGAGGGTGATGCAGGCCATCGACCAGCAGTGCCCGGCTGAGGAGCGGGGGGACCTGCTGGCCTTCCTGAGCGGGGCGGCCGAGATTGCGGCGGTGGCAGACGCAGCACGGGCTTACGCTAACCTGACCCAACGCTGGATTGTGCTGCCACTTCACAGCGGATTGGCGGCGATGGAACAGGACAAGGTACAGCCTGAAACGCCCCATCGGCCGCCCGTTACACAGCCCCGCACACCTCAGCAACCCGGTTCAGGCAGAGAGATTCTCACCAGGACCCTTGGGAAACTGTCCCACCCTCGGCCTGTTCCCCCCAAATCACAGCCAGGTCCCCAAAAATCTATTTCAGAGGACAGGCATTGCGGCGCTCCCTCAGCACTGACCCTCCGACAGTGCGGCGCTCCCTCAGCACTGACCCTCCGACAGTGCGGCGCTCCCTCAGCACTGACCCTCCGACAGTGCGGCGCTCCCTCAGCACTGACCCTCCGACAGTGCGGCGCTCCCTCAGCACTGACCCTCCGACAGTGCGGCGCTCCCTCAGCACTGACCCTCCGACAGTGCGGCGCTCCCTCAGTACTGACCCTCCGACAGTGCAGCGCTCCCTCAGCACTGACCCTCCGACAGTGCGGCGCTCCCTCAGCACTGACCCTCCGACAGTGCGGCACTCCCTCAGCACTGACCCTCCGACAGTGCGGCGCTCCCTCAGCACTGACCCTACGACAGTGTGGCGCTCCCTCAGCACTGACCCTCCCACAGTGCGGCACTCCCTCAGCACTGACCCTCCGACAGTGCGGCACTCCCTCAGCACTGACCCTCCGACAGTGCGGCTCCCTCAGTACTGACCCTCCGACAGTGCGGCTCCCTCAGCACTGACCCTCCTACAGTGCGGCGCTCCCTCAGCACTGACCCTCCGACAGTGCGGCGCTCCCTCAGCACTGACCCTCCGACAGTGCGGCGCTCCCTCAGCACTGACCCTCCGACAGTGCGGCGCTCCCTCAGCACTGACCCTCCGACAGTGCAGCGCTCCCTCAGCACTGACCCTCCGACAGTGCGGCGCTCCCTCAGCACTGACCCTCCGACAGTGCGGCGCTCCCTCAGCACTGACCCTCCGACAGTGCGGCGCTCCCTCAGTACTGACCCTCCGACAGTGCAGCGCTCCCTCAGCACTGACCCTCCGACAGTGCGGCGCTCCCTCAGCACTGACCCTCCGACAGTGCGGCACTCCCTCAGCACTGACCCTCCGACAGTGCGGCGCTCCCTCAGCACTGACCCTACGACAGTGCGGCGCTCCCTCAGCACTGACCCTCCCACAGTGCGGCACTCCCTCAGCACTGACCCTCCGACAGTGCGGCACTCCCTCAGCACTGACCCTCCGACAGTGCGGCGCTCCCTCAGCACTGACCCTCCGACAGTGCGGCGCTCCCTCAGCACTGACCCTCCGAAAGTGCGGCGCTCCCTCAGCACTGACCCTCCGACAGTGCGGCGCTCCCTCAGCACTGACCCTCCGACAGTGCGGCGCTCCCTCAGCACTGACCCTCCGACAGTGCGGCGCTCCCTCAGCACTGACCCTCCGACAGTGCGGCGCTCCCTCAGTACTAATCCTCCGACAGTGCGGCGCTTCCTCAGCACTGACCCTCCGACAGTGCGGCGCTCCCTCAGCACTGACCCTCCGACAGTGCGGCGCTCCCTCAGCAATGACACTTCGGTGCTTACTCAGTTCCTCCCGATCCTCATTCCAGGTTTTTGACATTGCTCCACCGGGCGTCCGGAAGTGCATCGTAGCTACGAACATCGCAGAAACGTCTGTTACGATTGACGGTGTGCGTTTTGTTGTGGATTCTGGTGAGATGGAGTTTTACTCTGTATCTAACCCCGTGCTATACCTGTCCTGGGAGTGTTTGATGGGGACAGTGTAAAGGGAGCTTTACTCTGTATCTAACCCCGTGCTGTACCTGTCCTGGGAGTGTTTGATGGGGACAGTGTAGTGGGAGCATTACTCTGTATCTAACCCCGTGCTGTACCTGTCCTGGGAGTGTTTGATGGGGACCGTGTAGAGGGAGCTTTACTCTGTATCTAACCCCGTGCTGTACCTGTCCTGGGAGTGTTTGATGGGGACAGTGTAGAGGGAGCATTACTCTGTATCTAACCCCGTGCTGTACCTGTCCTGGGAGTGTTTGATGGGGACAGTGTAGAGGGAGCTTTACTCTGTATCTAACCCCGTGCTGTACCTGTCTTGGGAGTGTTTGATGGGGACAGTGTAGAGGGAGATTTATGTTCCCGGAATGCCTGATATTATGGGCCCACGCGGATTGTACTGCCTCCCATGGTTGAATAGGCCCATGATGTAGATTGGCCACCTGCCCCATACGGCAAGATAATCTATTGACACCCCCAGGCCCGGATGGGAAACGGCGATTTGAACAAGGGCTTTGCTGCGATGCCCCGCACAGTTTAATTGTTCAGCCTGCATGCATTGGAACAAAGGCTACTAACCCCTCGCACTTCAACCCCACCTCCCAGGGAAGGTCAAGGAGATGAGCTACGATCCAAAGACAAAGATGCATCGTCTGCAGGAGTTCTGGATCAGCAGGGCCAGCGCTGAGCAGCGCAAGGGGCGTGCGGGCCGAACGGGGCCCGGGGTCTGCTACCGCATGTATGCCGAGTCTGAGTACAACGCCTTCGCCCCTTACCCCGTGCCCGAGATCCAGCGGGTTGCCCTCGACGCCCTGGTGCTGCAGGTAAGACTCCCATCGCTCGTGGCACAGGAGAGAGAGAGACAGACTGAGAGAAGGCAGGAGAGACAGAGCGAGGGCAGGCTTCGGGCCTAATCTCCATGAACCACCTGTGACCCGAGTTTGGGGACTTTGAGAGTAAAAACCTACATTGTTTCACTGCCTCAGGACGTCCCATGGCTCTGCACAGCCGATGAAGCTGTTTTTTGTTTTTTTTGTTTCGGGAGGTGCTCCAGCAGCAGTGCAAGAAAAGTTGCTGCCAACCTGTGCACAGCAAGATCCCAAAAACAGCGACGTGACAAGTGACGCAGATAGTTTACGGTTTTTTCCGGTGACTTTGATCCATTTTATTTATTTAGGGTGAAGTGGGCGTCCATGGTGAAGCTACCATTTGTTGACGGTCTCTAACATTCGGCCCCAGGACTACTGGGAGAAACCACCACCTACCCGCCCTCCCTCCCTCACCCCAGCAGTCCTCCGCAGCACTTACCCTCTTCCAGCAGCAGTTGCAGCATCTTTAGCATCCTCCCGAGAGGAAAGGCAGAGGCCCCAGGTCTAATGTGTCATCCAGACAGACACCCCTCCGACAGTGCGGCGCTCCCTCAGCACTGACCCTCCGACAGTGCTGCGCTCCCTCAGCACTGACCCTCCGACAGTGCGGCGCTCCCTCAGCACTGACCCTCCAACAGTGCGCCGCTCCCTCAGAACTGACCGTCCGACAGTGCGGCGCTCCCTCAGCACTGACCCTCTGACAGTGCAGCGCTCCCTCAGCACTGACCGTCCGACAGTGCGGCGCTCCCTCAGCACTGACCCTCCAACAGTGCGCCGCTCCCTCAGCACTGACCCTCCGACAGTGCGGCGCTCCCTCAGCAGTGACCCTCTGACAGTGCAGCGCTCCCTCAGCACTGACCGTCCGACAGTGCGGCGCTCCCTCAGCACTGACCCTCCAACAGTGCGCCGCTCCCTCAGAACTGACCGTCCGACAGTGCGGCGCTCCCTCAGCACTGATCGTCCGACAGTGCGGCGCTCCCTCAGCACTGACCGTCTGACAGTGCGGCGCTCCCTCAGCACTGACCCTCCGACAGTGCTGCGCTCCCTCAGCACTGAAACATTTGGGGAGCTGAGAACAATCTGAGGGCTGGATTTTGTGGCTGGAAGCTGTGACCGGCTGAGTTGACAGTGAGGCTGCCACAGTGGGTGTTCCCCATGGTGTCAGCTGCTTTGTCCATCTAGGGGGTAGAGGTGGCGGGTTTGGGCTTGTCGAAGGAGCCTTGGCGAGTGGCTGCAGTGCATCTTGTAGACGGTGCACACGGCTGCCGCTGTGCGTCAGTGGGTGGAGGGGGTGGGCGTTGCTGACGATTGTCTGGACAGCTGTGTATGTTGTGTCTTCCTGTGCAGATGAAGAGCATGGGACTCGGAGACCCGCGCACCTTTCCCTTCATCGAGCCGCCCCCCCCGAGCAGCGTGGAAACGGCGGTCCAGTACCTGCGGGACCAGGGAGCGCTGGACAGCGGCGAAAACCTCACGGCCGTCGGGAGTCTCCTGGCACAGCTGCCCGTCGACGTGGTCATCGGTACGGCGTGTCTCCCTCTTAACCCTCTCGCTGCTTCGATCGTCCCACACCCTCCATCTCCCCTCTCACCCACCCCCCACCGCACTGACTCCCACAGACAGCCCCCGGCTCTGCCGCGACCGTCGCTTCCCCCAAATGAATCCCCCACCCCACTCCCCTGCATGAACTGAAGCCCCCTCATTCCCGGGAACCGTTCTGGGGGAATCTCCCACTCACGACCACCCCTCCCCGAGACCCCCATAACCTTCCGAATGTGCGGGCTCCGGAATGAAACGCAGTCTGGAAGCTGGGACCCTCCCCCAATCTTTGTAAATGGAATTTGGCCTTTGTTTCAAAGGGAATGTCTCTAAAGATAGGGAAGTGCGGCTAAAACTACACAAGGCGCTAGTTCGGCCACACCTGGAATACTGTGAACAGTTTTGATCCCCTTATCTAAGGAAAGATATCCCGGCATTGGAGGCAGTCCAGAGAAGGTTCACTTGATCCCCGGGAATGGAGGGATTTTGTTATGAGGAGGGGTTGAGTAGGCCGGGGCCTGTACTCGTTGGGAGTTTAGAAGAATGAGAGGCAACCTTATTGAGACAGAGAGGATTCTGGGTGGGGTTGACGGGGTCGATGCTGAGAGGATGTTTCCTCTTGTGGGAGAGTCTAGGACCAGAGGGCAGAATCTCAGAGCCCATTTGAGACAGAGATGAGGAGGAATTTCTTCTCTCAGAATCTGTGGAATTCTTTACCGCAGAGAGCAGTAGAGGCTGGGCCGTTAAGTGTGTTCAAGGCCGAGAGAGACAGATATTTAATCAGTGAGGGGGTCGAGGGTTACGGGGATAAGGCGGGAAAGTGGAGTTGAGGATTATCACATCGGATCGGCCAGGATCTCATTGGATGGCGGAGCAGACTCGGGCCGAGTGTCCCACTTCTCTTCTGGTGTCCTACATGTGAAATGTAGAAATGGTGAGAGAGCTCTGAGATGCAGAGGGATCTGGGAGTCTGGGAGCATGGCGCAGCATATCGTCGGAAAGCTAACAGAATGCACGCACAAACCCCGAGGACTCTCAGCCTTTGCACCCCCTGGGAAACTATCCCCTTCATGTTATATTGTCTCTGCACGATCGCCTTGCCAAAATGCATCACGGGGGAAACAAGAATCAGGAGAAGGAGGCCATTTGGCCCCTCTCTTCCTGCTACCCCAATCATTAGATCGCGCCTGATCCACTTCCCTCTCACCCCCTCGTCGATCAGAAATCTGTCTAACTCGGCCATGAATGTATTCAACGAGCCACAGCCCCCACAGCTGTCTGAGGGGGGGGGAAATTCCACAGACTGCCCCCCCCCACCCGAGAAATGAAATTCCTCCTAATTTCAATAGAAGACCCCCCCATTCTCAAACTGTGCCCCCCCCCCCCCCCCCAGTTCTAGATTCCTCCCCCGCTACGAGGGGGCAACATCCTCTTCGCACCCACCCTGTCAAAACCCCCTCAGAATCTGATATGTTTCAATCAGATCACCTTGCGTTCTTCCAAACTCCGATGGGGTACAGGACTCCGACCTGCTCGACCCTTTCCTCATCGGATACACCCCTTCATCCCGGGAATCGACCACGTGAACTTTCTCCGAACGGCCTCCAACACGAGTGTATCTCCTCCTCAAGTAAGGAAGCCAAGACTGTGCGCAGTACTCCAGGTGCGGAAACACCCCCCCCCCCCCTTTAAAGGACAACATTCCATTTGCCTCCCAAACACTCGCTATACCTGCTTGTGATTTGTACCTCTCCACGTTTGGTCACGTCTGCCTTCTGATGTTTATATATTTCTAAGTTTGCTGACGACGCAAAACTTGGTCGGGATGTGAGTGGTGAGGAAGATGTTAAGACACTTTTGAGGTGATTTAGTCAAGTTGAGCGAGTGGGCAAATACATGGCAGATGCAGTTTAATGTGGACCAATGTGGAGTTATCCACTTCGGACAGAGAAACAGAATGGCGGAGTAATATCGAAATGGTGATAGATCGGGAAATGTTGACGTACAAAAGGGACCTGGGTGTCCTTGTACACCAGTCACTGAAAACAAACCGGCAGGTACAGCAAGCAATGAGGAAGGTAAATGGTATGTTGGCCTTTGTTGCAAGAGGAGTCAGGTATATGAGCAAGGATGTCTTGCACCTGTACAGGGCCTTGCTGAGGCCGCACCTGTACAGGGCCTTGGTGAGGTCGCACCTGTACAGGGCCTAGGTTAGGCTGCACCTGTACAGGGCCTTGGTGAGGTCGCACCTGGACAGGGCCTTGGTGAGGTCGCACCTGTACAGGGCCTAGGTGAGGTCGCACCTGTACAGGGCCTAGGTTAGGCTGCACCTGTACAGGGCCTAGGTTAGGCTGCACCTGTACAGGGCCTTGGTGAGGTCGCACCTGTACAGGGCCTTGGTGCGGCTGCACCTGTACAGGGCCTTGGTGAGACCACACCTGTACAGGGCCTTGGTGAGGCTGCACCTGTACAGGGCCTTGGTGAGGCTGCACCTGTACAGGGCCTTGGTGAGGCCGCACCTGTACAGGGCCTTGGTGAGGCCCACACCTGTACAGGGCCTTGGTGAGGTCGCACCTGTACAGGGCCTTGGTGAGACCACACCTGTACAGGGCCTAGGAGAGGCTGCACCTGTACTAGGCCTTGCTGAGGCCGCACCTGTACAGGGCCTTGGTGAGACCGCACCTGTACAGGGCCTTGGTGAGGCTGCACCTGTACTAGGCCTTGCTGAGGCCGCACCTGTACAGGGCCTTGGTGAGACCGCACCTGTACAGGGCCTTGGTGAGGCCCACACCTGTACAGGGCCTTGGCGAGGCCGCACCTGTACTAGGCCTTGCTGAGGCCGCACCTGTACAGGGCCTTGGTGAGGCTGCACCTGTACTAGGCCTTGCTGAGGCCGCACCTGTACAGGGCCTTGGTGAGACCGCACCTGTACAGGGCCTTGGTGAGGCCCACACCTGTACAGGGCCTAGGTGAGGCCGCACCTGTACGGGGCCTTTGTTCAGTTGCTCATTTGCTCCTTACTCCCCCTTCTACCTTCCTCCCACAGGAAAGATGCTGATTCTGGGCTGTGCCTTCAAGATTATCGAGCCGGTACTGACTCTGGCCGCAGCTCTCAGCCTGCAGTCCCCCTTCGTCCGGAGCAGGCAGGGAGACCCCGACTGCGCAACAGTCCGCCGGCCCCTGGAAAGTGACGATGGGGACCCCTTCACCCTGCTCAACGCCTTCGAGGAGTGGCTACAGGTGAGGCAGATCTGACTGTGCCCACTCGGTGTCTGAGGGGGCCCGCGTGTCTGAGGGGGCCCCGCGTGCCTGAGGGGGCCCCGCGTGCCTGAGGGGGCCCCGCGTGCCTGAGGGGGCCCCGCGTGCCTGAGGGGGCCCCGCGTGCCTGAGGGGGCCCCGCGTGTTTGAGGGGGCCCGCGTGTTTGAGGGGGCCTGCGTGTCTGAGGGGGTTGTGTAGTATGTCTGAGGGAAGTGCATTCTTGTCTGTCATCCTACAAGTAAACCTTTCACCTTGGCGATACGTATTATATTGCACAATTACATGGATTTAACCAAAACACAGACAAGAAATGAAGATTTGCGGCATTTGTAAACACAGCCTCGTCAGAACTGAACCCTTCGAGTTTATTTTTTTCCCTCTTGCTCCAAGTTTTTGAACTCAACAAAGAGTGTTTCGGTCGGGCCCACGCCCTATAATCCTCCTCGTCACCTGTAGGTGTAGCTCCTTTCGGAGTCTCACCTTCCAACCCCAAATGTGGTGAATCCGCGGTACAATTCAGCAAAGTCTCGAAATGGCATTTTCTCTTTGGCGTTGTGTTGCTGCGCTGACATCTCCCCTCGCGGTGAATTACCCTCTGGCGTTCCACAGTTCACAGCAGACCCGTCTGCATAAAGTATGGAATACCCCTGCCACTCTTCAGCAGGGTCTTTTGCAATGTGCCCACTCGCCTGCACTCCCAGTGCCACTCTTGTATTTTGGCACAAATCTGTGCCGCTAGCCGTTGACCCAGAAAGATAAATTTATAATTTCCTGTTGACGATTCGTAATTTCTGATTTTCCCGCCGCCTCAGTTGCTTCACTGTAGTCAGGTACTGATGCATCAACCTCAATAATGTGACTTGGATCGGTTTTGCGATGAACGGGATCACAGTTCCGGCAATGGGGTTTTTACCCGACTTCAGAATTGTGACACTCCACAGCCACCCACGCTCTCCCTCGATTGTTTTCTCCAGTTTGCCTTGAGGTTCAAGAACCTCATTGTGCTTCTCGAGACTAAGTGCCGACAGTTCACTAGTTTTGATTTATTAAAAGTTCCGCATTCGACCAATTGTTCGATTCACCGGCAGTTCCTTCGCCTCTTCCCGGAGGCGTTTTCCTGATGTTTGAAGATCAGGTTTTAATTGAAGATCGAGCTTTACCGATGTGAAGTTAATCGTTCAGACAGCTCAGGAACCCGTCCCGTGTCCCACTTTCCGTGACCGATTCTCAGTTGTTCTCACCATCTCTCTTTTCTCATCAGCAAACTCCCCTTCCGTACGGACAGGCTGCTTTTCGACCTCAACCAGGTTTTACTTCAGTAGCTTTTTACCTGCAGTAAGGGTCTCATTTTTGACCACTATCTTTAAATAGTTGGTTAAGAGCAACATGATTAACGGCACAGCTGTAACCCAGTCTCCACTCACCAAATCACTACAGTGAATATATGTGTGTGTGTGAAGGTGTGTGTGTGAAGGTGTGTGTGTGAAGGTGTGTGTGTGAAGGTGTGTGTGTGAAGGTGTGTGTATGAAGGTGTGTGTGTGAAGGTGTGTGTGTGAAGGTGTGTGTGTGAAGGTGTGTGTGTGTAGCTGTAGGTGTGAAGGTGTGTGTGTGAAGGTGTGTGTGTGTAGGTGTGTGTGTGTGTGAAGGTGTGTGTGTGAAGGTGTGTGTGTGAAGGTGTGTGTGTAGCTGTAGGTGTGAAGGTGTGTGTGTGAAGGTGTGTGTGTAGGTGTGTGTGTGTGTGAAGGGGTGTATGTGTGTAGGTGTGTGTGTGTGTGTGATGGTGTGTGTGTAGGTGTGTGTGTGAAGGTGGAGGTGTGTGTGTGTGAAGGTGTGTGTGTGTAGGGGTGTGTGTGTGAAGGTGTAGGTGTGTGTGTGTGTGAAGGTGTGTGTGTGAAGGTGTGTGTGTAGCTGTAGGTGGGTGTGTAGGTGTGTGTGTGTGTGAAGGTGTGAACTGACCGCAATCCGCTCCAATGTTGAAGGTGAAATCCGAGAAAAGGAACAATTCCCGGAAGTGGTGTCGGCGGAGGGGTCTGGAGGAGCAGAGACTGTACGAGATGGTCAACCTCAGAGAGCAGTTCAAGGTGATGCAGCTGCACCAAACCCCGTGCTGTACCTGTCCTGGGAGTGTTTGATGGGGACAGTGCAGAGGGAGCTTTACTCTGTATCTAACCCCGTGCTGTACCTGTCCTGGGAGTGTTTGATGGGGACAGTGTAGAGGGAGCTTTACTCTGTATCTAACCCCGTGCTGTACCTGTCCTGGGAGTGTTTGATGGGGACAGTGTAGAGGGAGCTTCACTCTGTATCTAACCCCGTGCTGTACCTGTCCTGGGAGTGTTTGATGGGGACAGTGTAGAGGGAGCTTTACTCTGTATCTAACCCCGTGCTGTACTTGTCCTGGGAGTGTTTGATGGGGACAGTGTAGAGGGAGCTTTACTCTGTATCTAACCCCGTGCTGTACGTGTCCTGGGAGTGTTTGATGGGGACAGTGTAGAGGGAGCTTTACTCTGTATCTAACCCCGTGCTGTACCTGTCCTGGGAGTGTTTGATGGGGACAGTGTAGAGGGAGCTTTACTCTGTATCTAACCCCGTGCTGTACCTGTCCTGGGCGTGTTTGATGGGGACAGTGTAGAGGGAGCTTTACTCTGTATCTAACCCCGTGCTGTACCTGTCCTGGGAGTGTTTGATGGGGACAGTGTAGAGGGAGCTTTACTCTGTATCTAACCCCGGGCTGTACCTGTCCTGGGAGTGTTTGATGGGGACAGTGTAGAGGGAGCTTTACTCTGTATCTAACCCCGTGCTGTACCTGTCCTGGGAGTGTTTGATGGGGACGGTGTAGAGGGAGCCTTACTCTGTATCTAACCCCGTGCTGTACCTGTCCTGGGAGTGTTTGATGGGGACAGTGTAGAGGGAGCTTTACTCTGTATCTAACCCCATGCTGTACCTGTCCTGGGAGTGTTTGATGGGGACAGTGCAGAGGGAGCTTTACTCTGTATCTAACCCCGTGCTGCACCTGTCCTGGGAGTGTTTGATGGGGACAGTGTAGAGGGAGCTTTACTCTGTATCTAACCCCGTGCTGTACCTGTCCTGGGAGTGTTTGATGGGGACAGTGTAGAGGGAGCTTCACTCTGTATCTAACCCCGTGCTGTACCTGTCCTGGGAGTGTTTGATGGGGACAGTGTAGAGGGAGCTTTACTCTGTATCTAACCCCGTGCTGTACTTGTCCTGGGAGTGTTTGATGGGGACAGTGTAGAGGGAGCTTTACTCTGTATCTAACCCCGTGCTGTACGTGTCCTGGGAGTGTTTGATGGGGACAGTGTAGAGGGAGCTTTACTCTGTATCTAACCCCGTGCTGTACCTGTCCTGGGAGTGTTTGATGGGGACAGTGTAGAGGGAGCTTTACTCTGTATCTAACC
The DNA here is from genome assembly GCF_047496885.1 of Scyliorhinus torazame. Lineage (NCBI taxonomy): Eukaryota > Metazoa > Chordata > Chondrichthyes > Carcharhiniformes > Scyliorhinidae > Scyliorhinus > Scyliorhinus torazame. Next base: position 17,633 of record NW_027308349.1, on the reverse strand, counting down.
CCGTGCTGTACCTGTCCTGGGCGTGTTTGATGGGGACAGTGTAGAGGGAGCTTTACTCTGTATCTAACCCCGTGCTGTACCTGTCCTGGGAGTGTTTGATGGGGACAGTGTAGAGGGAGCTTTACTCTGTATCTAACCCCGGGCTGTACCTGTCCTGGGAGTGTTTGATGGGGACAGTGTAGAGGGAGCTTTACTCTGTATCTAACCCCGTGCTGTACCTGTCCTGGGAGTGTTTGATGGGGACGGTGTAGAGGGAGCCTTACTCTGTATCTAACCCCGTGCTGTACCTGTCCTGGGAGTGTTTGATGGGGACAGTGTAGAGGGAGCTTTACTCTGTATCTAACCCCGTGCTGTACCTGTCCTGGGAGTGTTTGATGGGGACAGTGTAGAGGGAGCTTTACTCTGTATCTAACCCCGTGCTGTACGTGTCCTGGGAGTGTTTGATGGGGACAGTGTAGAGGGAGCTTTACTCTGTATCTAACCCCGTGTTGTACCTGTCCTGGGAGTGTTTGATGGGGACAGTGTAGAGGGACCTTTACTCTGTATCTAACCCCGTGCTGTACCTGTCCTGGGAGTGTTTGATGGGGACAGTGTAGAGGGAGCTTTACTCTGTATCTAACCCCGTGCTGTACCTGTCCTGGGAGTGTTTGATGGGGACAGTGTAGAGGGAGCTTTACTCTGTATCTAACCCCGTGCTGTACCTGTCCTGGGAGTGTTTGATGGGGACGGTGTAGAGGGAGCCTTACTCTGTATCTGACCCCGTGCTGTACCTGTCCTGGGAGTGTTTGATGGGGACAGTGTAGAGGGAGCTTTACTCTGTATCTAACCCCGTGCTGTACCTGTCCCGGGAGTGTTTGATGGGGACGGTGTAGAGGGAGCCTTACTCTGTATCTAACCCCGTGCTGTACCTGTCCTGGGAGTGTTTGATGGGGACAGTGTAGAGGGAGCTTTACTCTGTATCTAACCCCATGCTGTACCTGTCCTGGGAGTGTTTGATGGGACAGTGTAGAGGGAGCTTTACTCTGTATCTAACCTCGTGCTGTACCTGTCCTGGGAGTGTTGGGGACAGTGTAGAGGGAGCTTTACACTGTATCTAACCGTGTGCTGTACCTGCCCTGGGAGTGTTTGATGGGACAGTGTAGAGAGAGCTTTACTCTGTATCTAACCCTGTGCTGTTCCTGTCCTGGGAGTGTTTGATGGGGACTGTGTAGAGGGAGCTTTACTCTGTATCTAACCCCGTGCTGTACCTGTCCTGGGAGTGTTTGATGGGGACAGTGTAGAGGGAGCTTTACTCTGTATGTAACCCCGTGCTGTACCTGTCCTGGGAGTGTTTGATGGGGACATTAGCTTTACTCTAACCCCGTGTTGACCTTGTGCCTCAGACCTTGTTGAAGGACCATGGCCTCTTGAGGGAGGAGCGCGCCCAGGACGTGGGCAGCTACCAAAGACAACGGCGTCACCGAGAGCGCCGGGAGCTACAGCGAGCGAAGCGTCGCCACGAGGAACAGGACGGGCGGCGGCGCAAGGTGTTGCGCCTGGAGGAGGAGATGGGCTCGTCTGAGGATGAGGGGCCGAGTGGTGCCCAGGGAGAGGAGCGGGTGTTGGACATTCAGGTTTGTGCTTGACGGGGCCTGTGGGGGCCGTCCCGGGTGGGGCTGGAAGCAGGCTCACCGCCCCGCTGTCCTGCCCTGCACCAGAATGGGGCCCCGGCACCCAGACGTGTGTCTGGTTCTGCTGCTCGCTTCTGGTGGCTTCACACCCCCAGTCTCCCTTCGTCACAGTTTACAAAGCCCCACGCCAATCCTGAGCCGGAAGCAGAGAGGAGCAGCGACCTGTTTACCCCGTCTCTCCCAGACACACTGAATGAAAGCTGTCTGCTTTCCCCAACAAATCGATAACCTAAAAAAAGAATGTTCTGTGTAAACTTGTTACAGTGCACTTACTCCACCCAGGCTCGAGCGCGGCTGAAAGGGGCCTCCTCCTGTTCCTGTGGAACAGGCTCGAGAGGGGCTGAATGGGCCTCCTCCTGTTCCTGTGGAACAGGCTCGAGAGGGGCTGAATGGGCCTCCTCCTGTTCCTGTGGAACAGGCTCGAGAGGGGCTGAATGGGCCTCCTCCTGTTCCTGTGGAACAGGCTCGAGAGGAGCTGAATGGGCCTCCTCCAGTTCCTGTGTAACAGGCTCGAGAGGGGCTGAATGGGCCTCCTCCTGTTCCTGTGTAACAGGCCCGAGAGGGGCTGAATGGGCCTCCTGTTCTGTAATCTCCAGCGTGAGTCTCTCTCTCTCTCTCTGCCTCGCAGGATGTGAAGTTTAAACTGAAACACGATGTGAAGGATCTGGAAGCCGCCAGCAGCTCCTTCCGTGACCTGGGCAGGCGCCGCTTCCAACTCCTCAAGTTGCTGATGTGCCGAGGCCTCTACCCGCAGCTGGCAGTGCCTGACGAGTTCAACGCTTGTCGTAAGGATTCTGACCAGGTAGGAAGAGGGGGAGGGGAGCAAGGCGTGGTGATGGGGGTGTGGCGTGGGTGATGGGGGGACAGGGCAGGGGTGTTGGGCGTGATGGGGGTGATGGGGGCATGATGGGTGGGCAGGGCAGGGGTGATGGGGGGACAGGGCAGGGGTGTTGGGTGTGGCGGGGGTGATGGGGGGGCAGGGCAGGGGTGATGGGGCGTGATGGGGGGGACAGGGCAGGGGTGTTGGGTGTGGCGGGGGTGATGGGGGGCAGGGCAGGGGTGATGGGGGCGTGGTGGGGGACAGGGTAGGGGTGTTGGGCATGGCGGGGGTGTTGGGTGTGGCGGGGGTGATGGGGGGCAGGGGTGTTGGGCGTGGCGGGGTGATGGGGGCATGATGGGGGGGCAGGGCAGGGGTGATGGGGGTGGGGCAGGGGTGATGGGCATGTCAATGCCAGTAAAGATTAATCCTCTCCCTCTCTCTGTCTCCCCCTCTCTCTCTGTCCCCCCCCTCTCTCTCCGTCTCCCCCTCTCTCTCCGTCTCCTCTCTCTCTGTCCCTCTTTCTCTGTCTCCCTCTCTGTCCCTCTTTCTCTGTCTCCCTCCTCCCCTCTCTGTCTCTGTGTCTCTCCCTTTGTCTATCCCCCTGTCTCTTTCTCTCACAGATCTTCCACACGAAAGATAAGCAGGGGGTGGTCCTCCATCCTACTAGTGTCTTCGCCAGCAACCCCTCACTGCTACATCCCAAAGATAACAATGAGGATGGACAAGACACTCCCAGGACAGGTACAGCACAGGGTTAGATACAGAGTAAAGCTCCCTCTACCCTGTCCGCATCAGACACTCCCAGGACAGGTACAGCACAGGGTTAGATACAGAGTAAAGCTCCCCCTAGACTGTCCCCATCAAACACTCCCAGGACAGGTACAGCACAGGGTTAGGTAGAGAGTAAAGCTCCCTCTACACTGTCCCCATCAAACACTCCCAGGACAGGTACAGCACGGGGTTAGATACAGAGTAAAGCTCCCTCTACACTGTCCCCATCAAACACTCCCAGGGCAGGTACAGCACGGGGTTAGATACAGAGTAAAGCTCTCTCTACACTGTCCCCATCAAACACTCCCAGGACAGGTACAGCACGGGGTTAGCTACAGAGTAAAGCTCCCTCTGCACTGTCCCCATCAAACACTCCCAGGACAGGTACAGCACGGGGTTAGATACAGAGTAAAACTCCCTCTACACTGTCCCCATCAAACACTCCCAGGACAGGTACAGCACGGGGTTAGATACAGAGAAAAGCTCCCTCTACACTGTCCCCATCAAACACTCCCAGGACAGGTACAGCACGGGGTTCGATACAGAGTAAAGCTCCCTCTACACTGTCCCCATCAAACACTCCCAGGACAGGTACAGCACGGGGTTAGATACAGAGTAAATCTCAGGTTGAGTCGGGGTTACCTGTTGAACACCTGTCCCTCGCCCCTTTCCCAACAGGTTTGGACGGTGGCCAGAGCTGCCAGCACCGGCTGCTCGCCTTCGTGTCGCTGCTGGAGACCAACAAGCCGTACCTGCTCAACTGTGTCCGGGAGCCGGCGCTGCAGGTCAGTGTGTGAACCCCGTCCCACTGCACGCCCGAGCCCCCCCCCTCGCCATTCCTCAGTGGGACAGCCTAGAGGCTCTGCCACCATCGGGCAGGATTCAACAGGCCGAGGCTGTTTCCACAAGGAAAGCGGTGGCCAACGGCGAGACTGACCTGATTGACGTCTTTAACACGGTGATCGAGGTTTCAGTCGGGCCGACGGCGTAGCAAACGTGTTTCCACTTTTTTAGCGTTCGTTTACGGGGATGTGGGCATCGCTCGCACCAGCATTTAATCCCCGTCCCTAGTTGCCCCTCGGGAAGGGGGTGGGTGAGCCGCCATCTTGAACACCTTCTCGGGGGTCGAGGTGGCGGGTTTGGGCGACGCTTGTCGAAGGAGCCTTGGCGAGTGGCTGCCGTGCATCTTGTAGACGGTGCTCACGGCTGCCGCTGTGCGTCGGTGGGTGGAGGGAGTGGGTGTTGAAGGTGGGGGTTAGCGTGTCGATCGAGCGGGGGGGGGAGGGGGGCTGCTTTGTCCTGGATGGTGTTGAGCTTCTCGAGTGTTGTCGGAGCTGCGCTCATCCAGGCAAGTGGAGGGGGTGTGGGGAGACACCCTAAATCAATCTAACATGGTCACTAATAAATCCAGTCGAAGAGGGGGGGGTGCGGTGAAGAGATTCAGGAAGGAGATTTTTACCCAGTGAGTGGGGAGAATTGGGACTGGTTCCCACGGGGAGTGGGGAGAATGTGGGACTGGTTCCCACGGGGAGTGGGGAGAATGTGGGACTCACTCCCACGGGGAGTGGGGAGAATGTGGGACTCGGTCCCACGGAGAGTGGGGAGAATGTGGGACTGGTTCCCAAGGGGAGTGGGGAGAATGTGGGACTCGCTCTCACGGGGAGTGGGGAGAATGTGGGACTCGCTCCCACGGGGAGTGGGGGGAATGTGGGACTTGTGCCACGGGGAGTGGGGAGAATGTGGGACTCGCTCCCACGGGGAGAATGTGGGACTCGCTCGCACGGGGAGTAGGGCGAATGTGGGACTCACTCCCACGGGGAGTGGGGAGAATGTGGGACTCGCTCCCGCGGGGAGTGGGGAGAATGAGGGACTCGCTCCCACGGGGAGTGGGGAGAATGTGGGCTCGCTCCCACGGGGAGTGGGGAGATTGTGGAACTCGCTCCCATGGGGAGTGGGGGGAATGTGGGACTCGCTCCCACGGGGAGTGGGGAAAATGTGGGACTCGCTCCCACGGGGAGTGGGGAGAATGTGGGACTCGCTCCCGCGGGGAGTGGGGAGAATGAGGGACTCGCTCCCACGGGGAGTGGGGAGAATGTGGGCTCGCTCCCACGGGGAGTGGGGAGATTGTGGGACTCGCTCCCATGGGGAGTGGGGGGAATGTGGGACTCGCTCCCACGGGGAGTGGGGAGAATGTGGGACTCGCTCCCACAGGGAGTGGAGAGATCCGGGACTCGCTCCCACGGGGAGTGGGGAGAATGTGGGACTCGCTCCCACGGGGAGTGGGGAGAATGTGGGACTCGCTCCCACGGAGAGTGGGGAGAATGTGGGACTCATTAACATGTTCCGACCTCTCTCTCTCTCCTGTTCCCGCAGAGTCTCCTGCTGGTTGCCCGCTCGCTGGACAGTAACAGTGACTGCTCGCGGGTGGCCATCGATGGGTGGCTGGAGGTGAGGCTGGTGAATCCGGAGGCAGGGCCGGGGCTCATGTCCACCGTCACGAGGCTGCGCGACGGCTGGGAGCGGGCGCTGAGCGCCCAGCTGAAGAGGGCAGAGCGCCGGGGCACTGCCCGGGAGGACGACGGGGAGGACGAGAATGAGGGGAATGAGCGGAACCTCAATCGGGTGACGGATGTCCTGTGCCGGCAGCTGGTGGAGTTCCTCGAGGCCGAGGTGAGGAGGAGCACGCGCGACCTGGCATCGTCTCCTCGCATCTCGAGGAGCACAAACAGCAGCAAAGATAGCTGACTGATTGCCCCCATCATAGGGCCGAGCAGTACTGTACCCCAGTGTTATACAGTGACAGACCCATCCCCACCAGTACTGTACCCCAGTGTTATACAGTTACAGACCCGACCCCACCAGTACTGTACCCCAGTGTTATACAGTGACAGACCCGTCCCCACCAGTACTGTACCCAGTGTTATACAGTGACAGACCCATCCCCACCAGTACTGTACCCCAGTGTTATACAGTGAAAAACCCATCCCCACCAGTACTGTACCCCAGTGTCATAGTGACAGACCCGTCCACACCAGTACTGTACCTCAGTGTTATACAGTGACAGACCCGTCTCCACCAGTACTGTACCCCAGTGTCATAGTGACAGACCCGTCCCCACCAGTACTGTACCCCAGTGTTATAGTGACAGACCCATCCCCACCACTACTGTACCCCAGTGTTATACAGTGACAGACCCATCCCCACCAGTACTGTACACCAGTGTTATACAGTGACAGACCCGTCCCCACCAGTACTGTACCCCAGTGTTATAGTGACAGACCCGTCCCCACCAGTACTGTACCCCAGTGTTATACAGTGACAGACCCGTCCCCACCAGTACTGTACCCCAGTGTCATAGTGACAGACCCGTCCCCACCAGTACTGTACCCCAGTGTTATACAGTGACAGACCCGTCCCCACCAGTACTGTACCCCAGTGTCATAGTGACAGACCCGTCCCCACCAGTACTGTACCCCAGTGTTATACAGTGACAGACCCGTCCCCACCAGTACTGTACCCCAGTGTTATACAGTGACAGACCCGTCCCCACCAGTACTGTACCCCAGTGTCATAGTGACAGACCCGTCCCCACCAGTACTGTAACCCCAGTGTTATACAGTGACAGACCCGTCCCCACCAGTACTGTACCCCAGTGTCATAGTGACAGACCCGTCCCCACCAGTACTGTACCCCAGTGTTATACAGTGACAGACCCGTCCCCACCAGTACTGTACCCCAGTGTCATAGTGACAGACCCGTCCCCACCAGTACTGTATCCCAGTGTTATACAGTGACAGACCCGTCCCCACCAGTACTGTACCCCAGTGTCATACAGTGACAGACCCGTCCCCACCAGTACTGTATCCCAGTGTTATTCAGTGACAGACCCGTCCCCACCAGTACTGTACCCCAGTGTTATACAGTGACAGACCCGTCCCCACCAGTACTGTATCCCAGTGTTATACAGTGACAGACCCGTCCCCACCAGTACTGTACCCCAGTATTATACAGTGACAGACCCGTCCCCACCTGTACTGTACCCCAGTGTTATACAGTGACAGACCCATCCCCACCAGTACTGTACCCCAGTGTTACACAGTGACAGACCCGTCCCCACCAGTACTGTACCCCAGTGTTATACAGTGACCGACCCGTCCCCACCAGTACTGTACCCCAGTGTTATACAGTGATAGACCCGTCCCCACCAGTACTGTACCCCAGTGTTATACAGTGACAGACCCGTCCCCACCAGTACTGTACCCCAGTGTTCTCCAGTGACAGACCCATCCCCACCAGTACTGTACCCCAGGGTTATACAGTGACAGATCCGTCCCCACCAGTACTGTACCCCAGTGTTATACAGTGACAGACCCGTCCCCACCAGTACTGTACCCCAGTGTTATACCGTGACAAACCCGTCCCCAGCAGGACTGTACCCCAGTGTTATACAGTGACAGACCCGTCCCCACCAGTACTGCCCCCCAGTGTTATACAGTGACAGACCCGTCCCCACCAGTACTGTACCCCAGTGTTATACAATGACAGACCCGTCCCCACCAGCACTGTACCCCAGTGTTATACAGTGACAGACCAGTCCCCACCAGTACTGTCCCCCAGTGTTATACAGTGACAGACCCGTCCCCACCAGTACTGTACCCTAGTGTTATACAATGACAGACCCGTCCCCACCAGCACTGTATCCCAGTGTTATACAGTGACAGACCCGACCCCACCAGTTCTGTACCCCAGTTATACAGAAACAGACCCATCCCCACCAGTACTGTATCCCAGTGTTATCGTGACAGACCCGACCCCACCTGTACTGTACCCCAGTGTTATACAGTGACAGACCCGTCCCCACCAGTACTGTACCCCAGTGTTATAGTGACAGACCCGTCCCCACCAGTACTGTACCCGTGTTATGCAGTGACAGACTTGTCCCCACCAGTACTGTACCCGTGTTATACAGTGACAGCCCCATCCCCACCAGTACTGTACCCCAGTGTTATACAGTGACAGACCCGTCCCCACCAGTACTGTACACCAGTGTCATACAGTAACAGACTCGTCACCACCAGTACTGTACCCCAGTGTTATACAGTGACAAACCCGTTCCCAGCAGGACTGTACCCCAGTGTTATACAGTGACAGACCCATCCACACCAGTACAGTACCCCAGTGTTATACAGTGACAGACCCGTCCCCAGCAGGACTGTACCCCAGTGTTATACAGTGACAGACCCGTCCCCACCAGTACTGTACCCCAGTGTTATACAGTGACAGACCCGTCCCCACCAGTACTGTATCCCAGTGTTATACAGTGACAGACCCGTCCCCACCAGTATTGTACCCCAGTGTTATACAGTGACAGACCCGTTCCCACCAATACTGTACCCCAGTGTTATACAGTGACAGACCCGTCCCCACCAGTACTGTACCCCAGTGTTATACAGTGACAGACCCGTCCCCACCAGTACTGTACCCCAGTGTTATACAGTGACAGACCCGTCCCCACCAGTACTGTACCCCAGTGTTATACAGTGACAGACCCATCCCCACCAGTACTGTACCCCAGTGTTATACAGTGACAGACCCGTCCCCACCGGTACTGTACCCCAGTGTTATACAGTGACAGACCCATCCCCACCAGTACTGTACCCCAGTCCTATACAGTGACAGACCCATCCCCACCAGTACTGTACCCAGTGTTATACAGTGACAGACACGTCCCCAGCAGTACTGTACCCCAGTGTTATACAGTGACAGACCCATCCCCACCAGTACTGTAACCCAGTGTTATACAGTGACAGACCCGTCCCCAGCAGTACTGTACCCCAGTGTTATACAGTGACAGACCCATCCCCACCAGTACTGTAACCCAGTGTTATACAGTGACAGACCCGTCCCCACCAGTACTGTATCCCAGTGTTATACAGTGACAGAACCGTCCCCACCAGTACTGTACCCAGCGTTCTACAGTGATAGATCCGTCCCCACCAGTACTGTACCCCAGTGTTATACAGTGACAGACCCGTCCCCACCAGTACTGTACCCCAGTGTTATACAGTGACAGACCCGTCCCACCAGGACTGTACTCCAATGTTATACAGTGACAGAGCCGTCCACACCAGTACTGTACCCCAGTGTTCTACAGCGACAGACCATTCACCACCAGTACTGTACCCCAGTGTTATACAGTGACAGACCCGCACCCACCAGCACTGTACCCCAGTGTTATACAGTGACAGACCCGTCCCCACCAGTACTGTATCCGTGTTATACAGTGACAGACCCGTCCCCACCAGTACTGTACCCCAGTCCTATACAGTGACAGACCCATCCCCACCAGTACTGTACCCAGTGTTATACAGTGACAGACCCGTCCCCAGCAGTACTGTACCCCAGTGTTATACAGTGACAGACCCATCCCCACCAGTACTGTAACCCAGTGTTATACAGTGACAGACCCGTCCCCACCAGTACTGTATCCCAGTGTTATACAGTGACAGAACCGTCCCCACCAGTACTGTACCCAGCGTTCTACAGTGATAGATCCGTCCCCACCAGTACTGTACCCCAGTGTTATACAGTGACAGACCCGTCCCCACCAGTACTGTACCCCAGTGTTATACAGTGACAGACCCGTCCCACCAGGACTGTACTCCAATGTTATACAGTGACAGAGCCGTCCACACCAGTACTGTACCCCAGTGTTCTACAGCGACAGACCATTCACCACCAGTACTGTACCCCAGTGTTATACAGTGACAGACCCGCCCCCACCAGCAGTGTACCCCAGTGTTATAGTGACAGACCCTTCCCCACCAGGACTGTACCCCAGTGTTATAGTGACAGACCCATCCCCACCAGTACTGTACCCCAGTGTTATACAGAGACAGACCCGTCCCCACCAGTACTGTACCCCAGTGTTATACAGTGACAGACCCATCCCCACCAGTACTGTCCCCCAGTGTTATACTGTGACAGACCCGTCCCCACCAGGACTGTACCTCAGTGTTATACAGTGACAGACCAGTCCCCACCAGTACTGTACCCCAGTGTTATACAGTGACAGACCCGACCCCACCAGTTCTGTACCCCAGTTATACAGAGACAGACCCGTCCCCACCAGTACTGTATCCCAGTGTTATAGTGACAGACCCGACCCCACCAGTACTGTACCCCAGTGTTATACAGTGACAGACCCGTCCCCACCAGTACTGTACCCCAGTGTTATAGTGACAGACCCGTCCCCACCAGTACTGTACCCGTGTTATGCAGTGACAGACTTGTCCCCACCAGTACTGTACCCGTGTTATACAGTGACAGACCCATCCCCACCAGTACTGTACCCCAGTGTCATACAGTGACAGACCCGTCCCCACCAGTACTGTACCCCAGTGTTATACAGTGACAGACCCGTTCCCACCAATACTGTACCCCAGTGTTATACAGTGACTAACCCGTCCCCACCAGTACTGTACCCCAGTGTTATACAGTGACAGACCCGTCCCCACCAGTACTGTACCCCAGTGTTACACAGTGACAGACCCGTCCCCACCAGTACTGTCCCCCAGTGTTATACAGTGACAGACCCGTCCCCACCAGTACTGTACCCCAGCGTTATACAATGACAGACCCGTCCCCACCAGCACTGTACCCCAGTGTTATACAGTGACAGACCCGTCCCCACCAGTACTGTACCCCAGTGTTATACAGTGACAGACCAGTCCCCACCAGTACTGTATCCCAGTGTTATACAGTGACAGACCCGACCCCACCAGTTCTGTACCCCAGTTATACAGAGACAGACCCGTCCCCACCAGTACTGTATCCCAGTGTTATACAGTGACAGACCAGTCCCCACCAGTACTGTCCCCCAGTGTTATACAGTGACAGACCCGTCCCCACCAGTACTGTACCCCAGTGTTATACAATGACAGACCCGTCCCCACCAGCACTGTACCCCAGTGTTATACAGTGACAGACCAGTCCCCACCAGTACTGTATCCCAGTGTTATACTGTGACAGACCCGACCCCACCAGTTCTGTACCCCAGTTATACAGAGACAGACCCGTCCCCACCAGTACTGTACCCCAGTGTTATACAGTGTCAGACCCGTTCCCACCAATACTGTACCCCAGTGTTATACAGTGACTGACCCGTCCCCACCAGTACTGTACCCCAGTGTTATACAGTGACAGACCCGTCCCCACCAGTACTGTACCCCGTGTTATACAGTGACAGACCCGTCCCCACCAGTACTGTCCCCCAGTGTTATACAGTGACAGACCCGTCCCCACCAGTACTGTACCCCAGCGTTATACAATGACAGACCCGTCCCCACCAGCACTGTACCCCAGTGTTATACAGTGACAGACCAGTCCCCACCAGTACTGTATCCCAGTGTTATACAGTGACAGACCCGACCCCACCAGTTCTGTACCCCAGTTATACAGAGACAGACCCGTCCCCACCAGTACTGTATCCCAGTGTTATACAGTGACAGACCAGTCCCCACCAGTACTGTCCCCCAGTGTTATACAGTGACAGACCCGTCCCCACCAGTACTGTACCCTAGTGTTATACAATGACAGACCCGTCCCCACCAGCACTGTACCCCAGTGTTATACAGTGACAGACCAGTCCCCACCAGTACTGTATCCCAGTGTTATACTGTGACAGACCCGACCCCACCAGTTCTGTACCCCAGTTATACAGAGACAGACCCGTCCCCACCAGTACTGTATCCCAGTGTTATAGTGACAGACCCGACCCCACCAGTACTGTACCCCAGTGTTATACAGTGACAGACCCGTCCCCACCAGTACTGTACCCCAGTGTTATAGTGACAGACCCGTCCCCACCAGTACTGTACCCGTGTTATGCAGTGACAGACTTGTCCCCACCAGTACTATACCCGTGTTATACAGTGACAGCCCCATCCCCACCAGTACTGTACCCCAGTGTTATACAGTGACAGACCCATCCCCACCAGTACTGTACCCCAGTGTCATACAGTAACAGACTCGTCCCCACCAGTACTGTACCCCAGTGTTATCCAGTGACAAACCCGTCCCCAGCAGGACTGTACCCCAGTGTTATACAGTGACAGACCCATCCCCACCAGTACAGTACCCCAGTGTTATACAGTGACAGACCCGTCCCCAGCAGGACTGTACCCCAGTGTTATACAGTGACAGACCCGTCCCCACCAGTACTGTACCCCAGTGTTATACAGTGACAGACCCGTCCCCACCAGTACTGTACCCCAGTGTTGTACAGTGACAGACCCGTCCCCACCAGTACTGTACCCCAGTGTTATACAGTGACAGACCCGTCCCCACCAGTACTGTACCCCAGTGTTATACAGTGACAGACCCGTCCCCACCGGTACTGTACCCCAGTGTTATACAGTGACAGACCCATCCCCACCAGTACAGTACCCCAGTGTTATACAGTGACAGACCCGTCCCCAGCAGGACTGTACCCCAGTGTTATACAGTGACAGACACGTCCCCACCAGTACTGTACCCCAGTGTTATACAGTGACAGACCCGTTCCCACCAGTACTGTACCCCAGTGTTATACAGTGACAGACCCGTCCCCACCAGTACTGTACCCCAGTGTTATACAGTGACAGACCCGTCCCCACCAGTACTGTACCCCAGTGTTATACAGTGACAGACCCGTCCCCACCAGTACTGTACCCCAGTGTTATACAGTGACAGACCCGTCCCCACCGGTACTGTACCCCAGTGTTATACAGTGACAGACCCATCCCCACCAGTACTGTACCCCAGTGTTATACAGTGACAGACCCATCCCCACCAGTACTGTACCCCAGTGTTAAACAGTGACAGACCCGTCCCCACCAGGACTGTACCCGTGTTATACAGTGACAGACCCGTCCCCACCAGTACTGTATCCGTGTTATACAGTGACAGACCCGTCCCCACCAGTGACAGACCCATCCCCACCAGTACTGTACCCAGTGTTATACAGTGACAGACCCGTCCCCACCAGTACTGTACCAGTGTTATACAGTGACACACCCGTCCCCACCAGCACTGTACCCCAGTGTTATACAGTGACAGACCCGTCCCCACCAGTACTGTACCCCAGTGTTATACAGTGACAGACCCGTCCCCACTACTGTACCCCAGTGTTTTACAGTGACAGACCCATCCCCACCAGTACTGTACCCCAGTGTTATACAGTGACAGACCCATCCCCACCAGTACTTTACCCCAGTGTTATACAGTGACAGACCCGTCCCCACCAGTACTGTACCCAGTGTTATCCAATGACAGACCCGTCCCCACCAGTACTGTACCCCAGTGTTATACAGTGACAGACCCGTCCCCACCAGTACTGTACCCCAGTGTTATACATTGACAGACCCGTCCCCACCAGTACTGTACCCCAGTGTTACAGTGACAGACCCGTCCCTACCTGCACTCGGTGTTGTCCATTGGGCCTGTTTAGTACGTCGCTCTTTCTCTCGCATGCTCTCTCTCCAGGTGCCGTACACCCTGCACCGTCTGACTGGCCTCGAGAAGCAGCACCTGTTTGTGGGACCTCAGACAGTGACGGTCATGCCTGCTCTCACAGGACTGGCTCCCGGCCTCGGTGATTGGAAACCGCACCCCGAGAAAGGGGGCGTGGCTGTGACAGACTACTTTACGTATAACTGTCTGATGGTGAGTGTCTCACTGGTGTGGGTCGCGCGAAGACGGTTAAAAAAGTAAACTCCGTGGGGGTGGGTGGTTGTGTTGAATCAAGGGGGCAGTGACTTCGGAAACAGTACATATTTCCGGGCCCACATCTAACGCTCCTCCACCCCCCGGTATCAGCACCACACTGTCGGAGGGTCAGCACTGAGGGAGCACCGCACTGTCGGAGGGTCAGGGCTGAGGGGGCGCCGCACTGTCGGAGGGTCAGTGCTGAGGGAGCGCCGCACTGTGGGAGGGTCAGTGCTGAGGGAACGCTGCACTGTCGGAGGGTCAGTGCTGCGGGAGCGCCACACTGTCGGAGGGTCAGTGCTGAGGGAGCGCCGCGCTGTCGGAGAGTCAGTGCTGAGGGAGTGCCGCACTGTCGGAGGGTCAGTGCTGAGGGTGCGCCGCACTGTCGGAGGGTCAGTGCTGAGGGAGCACCGCGCTGTCGGAGGGTCAGTGCTGAAGGAGCGCCGCACTGTCGGAGGGTCAGTGCTGAAGGAGCGCCGCACTGTCCGGAGGGTCGGTGCTGAGGGAGCGGCGCCCTGTCGGAGGGGTCAGTGCTGAGGGAGCACCGCACTGTCGGAGTGTGAGTGCTGAGGGAGCACCGCACTGTGGGAGGGTCAGTGCTGAGGGAGTGCCGCACTGTCGGAGGGTCAGCGCTGAGGGAGCGCCGCACTGTCGGAGGGTCGGTGCTGAGGGAGCGGCGCCCTGTCGGAGGGTCAGTGCTGAGGAGGAAGCGCAGCACTGTCGGAGGGTCAGTGCTGAGGGAGCGCCGCACTGTTGGAGGGTCAGTTGCTGAGGAAGCGCAGCACTGTCAGAGGGTCAGTGCTGAGGGAGCGCCGCACTGTCGGAGGGGTCAGTGCTGAGGGAGCGCCGCACTGTCGGAGGGTCAGTGCTGAGGGAGCGCCGCACTGTCGGAGGGTCAGTGCTGAGGGAGCGGTGCACTGTCAGAGGTGCTGTTGGTGAGACCTGTTTGGGTGGAAGGGACGATCCTCGCTGTCTGAAATGTCTGTCTCCACCCTACAGGAAGACAAAGATTTTTACAGCGAGTGTCTCCGGACTTTCTGGTCCTGTCCGACCTGTGACCTCTACATGCCCTTCACCCCCTTGGAGCGGCTGCAGCACGAGGCGAGTTGTGCGAAGCAGGGACAATGCGAACCGGGTAAGAAATATCGGAGCTGCCGTGGAGCCGGAGAATCTCGGGCCTGCTTCCCACCGTCCCGTGTGTGTGTGTGTGAGAGAGACCACCCCCTTAATCCAGCTTCCATTTCCTTCACAGCCCCTCCTCCCCACGGCTCGACGCAGCCCCCAGGTGGCCTCCGCCCTCCAAGCTTCCGTACAGCTGTGACGCCTGCCAGCAGGACTTCCTCTTCACCCCCACCCAGATCCTCAAACACAAGAGGCAGCACCAGGTAACGTGCGGACCCGGAGGTGGCACGTAACACCGTGGGGGCGGGTGGCGTCAGGAAACCACCGCCTTTTTAACGGGGACAGAATTATATTTTTGTGCACTGCTGGAAAAGAGACTGCGGAAGTATTTCCTCTTCGACTCAACAGGACAAATAGAAGAATGCCCAATTTCCGAGGGAGCAGCGTTTATTTGTGCGGCGCGAGGACAAACGTAATATCCTCGCCCACCACCACATTCTGGCCGAGTGGTCGCCGCTTGTGACTGTGTAGAATCGTCACGCACAACAGTTCCGTGTGGGGGGCGGGCAGTGGAAGAATTCTCTAAGTAAAGCAACACGAGTGATTGTGACATCTGTTTTATTTAAATCTATACACGGTCTTTTTTTGCAATTCGTAGATTTCAACAGAAAGAGAAATGGTGAAAGTGGAACCGTCTTATTGTGCAGCAGAGGGATTAAGACGGACGTCCTTAGTGTCTGATGGGGAAGCAAATCCAGAGTTCTGAGCACAAGGTCAAATGAGGGGAAATACGACAAATTCGATCAATCTGGTGACGATTGGATCTCGCACCCCAGCGCACTCCCTCACAGAGCGACTTAACAGATATGTCGCTTGAAGCCCTCCCTCATGAAAGCAGCAGCAGAGGGGAATTGCCCTGCCTCCCCCCTCCGTCTCCACCCCAGGAGTTGGCGCTGTACGGAAGGATCGCCGTCCAAACACACCCACCGCACCCCTCCCATTCTCTCCCCACACCACTTACCGCTTCCAGCAGCCGAGAATTGGATGTGAAAGCTCAGGTGATGGACTGGCGAGGAGGATGGGACGTGCGCTAGACTGGCGAGGAGGATGGGGCGTGCGCTAGACTGGCGAGGAGGATGGGACGTGCGCTAGACTGGCGAGGAGGAGGCGACGTGCGCTAGACTGGCGAGGAGGATGGGACATGCGCTAGACTGGCGAGGAGGATGGGACGCGCGCTAGACTGGCGAGGAGGCGACGTGCGCTAGACTGGCGAGGAGGATGGGGCGTGCGCTAGACTGGCGAGGAGGATGGGACGTGCGCTAGACTGGCGAGGAGGCGACGTGCGCTAGACTGGCGAGGAGGATGGGACGTGCGCTAGACTGGCGAGGAGGATAGGACGTGCGCTAGACTGGCGAGGAGGATGGGACATGCGCTAGACTGGCGAGGAGGATGGGACGTGCGCTAGACTGGCGGGGAGGCTGGGACGTGCTCTAGACTGGCGAGGAGGATGGGGCATGCTCTAGTCTGGCGAGAGGGATGGGGCGTGCTCTAGACAGGCGAGGAGGATGGGACGGGCGCTAGACTGGCGAGGAGGACGGGGTGTGCGCGAAACTGGCGAGGGTGCGACGTGCGCTTGACTGGCGAGGAGGATGGGAGGTGCTCTAGACTGGCGAGGAGGATGGGACGTGCGCTAGACTGGCGAGGAGGATGGGACGTGCGCTTGACTGGCGAGGAGGATGGGAGGTGCTCTAGATTGGCGAGGAGGATGGACGTGCTCTAGACTGGCGAGGATGATGGGACGTGCTCTAGACTGGCGAGGATGATGGGACGTGCGCTTGACTGGCGAGGAGGATGGGAGGTGCTCTAAACTGGCGAGGAGGATGCGACATGTGCTGGGTCGGTATCAAAGGGGAATAATCTTTTTTTCTGGTTTCTTATTTCCCCCCACCCCCCCAAAACGGAAGGGTGCGCTACGATGGGATGTATTTACAAAAGGAGTCGGCTGGAGGGCGTGGGGTCAAGTTTCCATTCAGCATGGTTTAATTTTGCCGCACGACGCAGACACGCCACTCCTCGCCCGTACTCCGCTAGATTGGCGGCTGTCTCCGAGGAGACAATACGAGATGATGGCTGTAAAGTGCGTGATTGCAAAAGCTGGGAGAGTGAGCCTTCAGTCAATGGTATTTCCGTGAGATGGGAAGTTTGGAGGGGAGAGAGTCACTCCCCCGAGCGACAGCAGGCTCGCACGGAGCACTGAAGATTCTGGCAGCCACTGGCCGTGTTCGCATGAGGACCTGTGAATGCAGAGAGAGAGTTAGAACGGGGCACAGTATTGACACATTCAGCCCGAGACTTTCCCTTCCGTCACAAACGGCCTATGGACTGGAAATCACCTCACTCTCGTTGGTGAGGAGGTTACGAGCCCCATGATCCAGGCACAACATGGGTGGCGCAGTGGGTTAGCACTGCAGCCTCTTCTCAGCCCCAGGGTCCCAGGTTCAATT